>NC_142420.1:13080000-13102500 GCF_059516105.1 Syngnathus floridae | reverse complement strand
ACATTTAAAGACATTAAAGAAAAGGTTAAAATTTTGAATGAAAGAAAAGAAAATCAGCTATCAAATCAAAGCTGTTTAGAGGTTCAAAGGGACTGGGAGAAGTATGAAAAAACGTGTATAGCCCCACTCCCGATATGTACTGTTATATATAACATAAACATACCAAGGCAAGGCAAGGTAAGTTTATTTGTATAGCACTTTTTATCAATCAGGCAATCCAAAGTGCTTCACACAAGACATGAAGGCATCAAATAAAAAGAAAACATTAAAAGCATCAAGGTACAGTTGAAAAAAACATTAAAAAACATTAAAAACAGTTGATTAAAATTAAAATCAGTAAAAAAAATCAGTGCAGTATAAGTTAAGGTAAAATCAGCAATAGGCTGCAGCAAACAAAGAAGTCTTCAGTTCTGTCTTAAATACATTGAGAGTTACAGCAGTCCTGCATGTCTCTGGGAGTTTGTTCCAAATATTTGGAGCATAGAAGCTGAACGCTGCTTCTCCCTGTTTGGTTCTGACTCTGAGAACAGAGAGCAGACCCGTGCCAGACGATCTGAGAGGTCTGGATGATTCGTAAGGGATCAGCAGGTCAGAAATATACTTAGGTCCTAGACCATGGGTGGACAATTCCAGTCCTCGAGGGCCGGTGTCTTGCATGTTTTCTATGTCACCCTGTTGCAACACACCTGATTCAAATGGCCAGATTATTAGCAAGGTCTGCAGAAGCTGGATAACAATCCTGATCATTCGAATCAGGTGTGTTGCAGCAGGGACACCTATAAAACATGCAGGACACCGGCCCTCAAGGACCGGAATTGCCCACCCCTGTCCTAGACCATCCAGAGCCTTATAAACCAATAGAAGTATTTTAAAATTAATTATTTGGCAGACAGGAAGCCAGTGTAAGGACCTCAGAACTGGAGTGATATGATCAATTTTTTTTTGTTTTAGTGAGAACTCGTGCGGCAACATTCTGAATCAGCTGCAGCTGTCTGATTGATTTTTTAGAAAGGCCTGTAAAAACCCCGTTGCAATAATCAAGTTTACTAAAAACAAAAGCATGGACAAGCTTTTCCAAGTCTTGCTGAGACATAAGGCCTTTAATCCTTGATATGTTCTTCAGGTGGTAGTAGGCTGACTTTGTAATAGTTTTAATGTGACTGTTAAAATTCAAGTCTGAGTCCATAACTACACCAATATTTCTATCTTGGTTTGTGGGCTTTAATTAACATCACTGAGTGAAGCTGAGTGGTGACTTTTAATCGTTCATCTTTGGCTCCAAAAACAATTACTTGAGTTTTCCCTTTGTTTAATAGGAGAAAGTTCTGGCACATCCAGTCATTGAGTTGTTCAATGCATTTAATCAGTGTTCGTATGGGATTATAATCTCCTCGTGATATGGTGATATAAATTTGTGTGTCATCCGCATAATTATGGTAACATATTTTGTTTTCTTCCATAATCTTAGCTAGTGGGAGCATGTAAATATTAAATAGTAGAGGCCCCAGGACTTTGGGGGACCCCACAGATTATGTTTGTATTGTATGTTCAGATGTGTAGTTACCTATAGACACAAAGTAGTCTCTGTCCTTTAAGTAGGATTCAAACCACTTAAGTGATGTGCCAGAAAGTCCCACCCAGTTCTCCAGACGCTCTAGTAATATATTGTGGTCAACTGTGTCAAATGCAGCACTGAGATCCAGTAATATTAAGACTGAGATTTTGCTGCTCTCTGTGTTTAAATGAATATCGTTGAAAACCTTAATGAGAGCCGTCTCAGTGCTGTGGTGGGGTCGGAAACCTGACTGAAAGACATCAAAACAGTTGTTTAGTGGCATATAATAAGTCAGCTGCTTAAAAACAGATTTTTCAATGATTTTACTTAAGAACAGTAGGTTTGATATGAGCCTGTAGTTATCCATCACTGAATTGTCTAAATTATTCTTTTTTAGGAGTGGCTTGATGACTGCAGTTTTCAGGGCCTGTGGGAACACACAAGTCAAGTCAAGTCAGGTTTATTTGTATAGCCCTAAATCACAAACAGTCTCAAAGGGCTTCACATAGACAAAAATTGACAATTATTCTCAAAGCATCCCCTGATCTTAAGCTCCCAAAAGGGCAAGGAAAAACCAAAAAAACCCTGCCGGGGAAAATGAGAAACCTTGAGAAGGGACCACAGATGGAAGGGTCCCCTTTTCAGGATCACCAGGTTGTAATGGATGCAGAGAGGGCACAAGTAATACATAATATGAAAATCAATGAAAAAATGGATGTCGGAGGTGCCCTCGATTGTCCTGGCAGTGTCTTCAAGGAGGTTGAGCTGCAGTTTCCTCATCTTGAATTGGTCCCCGAGAATCCAGCTAGCCGCTATCATCTTTTGCGCCACCTAACCCCCTCCCCAGCCAGGGAGGGGATGGGCAGAGAGAACAAAAAGTCCGGCCGAATCGGCCACTACAAGTTAGTTAAAGGCCATCTCATAGAAATGTGTCTTTAAACGTGTCTTAAATGTTTCCACTGAGGTAGTAGTTCTAATATCCATTGGTAGGGCATTCCAAAGCTCTGGAGCCCGAATACAGAATGCTCTAGAACCTGCAGACATTTTCTTGGCCCTCGGTGTAACTAAAAGACTAGCATTTTGCGAATGAAGGTTATGAGACGGAACATAAAGAACGACTAGGTCGACGAGATATGAAGGCGCTAAGCCATGCAGTGATTTATAGGTTAGTAGAAGAACCTTGAAGTCACACCTTAAATGGACCGGGACCCAATGTAAGTTGGCTAATATTGGGGTAATGTGATCAAATTTTCTTGTCCGTGAGAGCAGCCTCGCAGCAGCATTTTGTACTAACTGTAGACTTTTGATGAGGGACTTAGGAAGACCAGAGAACAATACATTACAGTAGTCCAGGCGCGACGTGACGAACGCATGTATAATAGTTTCTGCATCCCCGGTCGAGAGGATCGGACGAATCTTAGCAATATTACGAAGGTGAAAAAATGCAATCCTGGTTATATTCTTAATGTGTTTTTGAAAGGAGAGCGTTTGGTCAAATATTACCCCGATATTAGTTACAGTATCACTCTGAGTGATAGAACGGTTATCTATAGTTATAGTGGTTTCCTTAAATAAGTGTTGATAACGAGTAGGACCAATTATCAACATCTCAGTTTTATCTGGGTTAAGACAAAGGAAGTTGGGAGACATCCATTGCTTGATCTCCGCAAGGCACGCCTCGAGATTACAACAGTCCCGCGGATAATATTTACGTATTATGTCCCCAAGCGGAATCATATAAATATTAAATAAAATCGGTCCGAGTACCGATCCCTGTGGGACACCACACGTAACATTATAGAGCTCAGAGGACTTATTGCCATGGACCACTCGGTGCGTCCTGTCTGATAGATAGGAATAGAATCAGTTTAGTGCTGACCTTGAGATACCAACACAACTTTTAAGACGCCCTAATAAAATATCGAAGTCTACAGTGTCAAAGGCAGCACTAAGATCGAGTAGTAACAATACAGATGACGTATTTGAATCCATAGCTATGAGGAGATCATTAGTCACTTTAGCAAGTGCTGTCTCTGTGGAATGATTAGCGCTAAAACCAGACTGAAAAGAGTCATATTGATTATTAGCGACCATGTAATCAATAAGCTGCTGCGCTACTACTTTTTCAAGAAGTTTTGCTATGAATGGGAGGTTTGAAACTGGCCTATAATTACTGAGACAGTCCGGGTCAAGATTTGCTCGCTTAAGTAACGGTTTAATAATAGCGGTTTTAAAGGCTGTTGGCACTATCCCAGAGGAAACAGACAGATTGATTATATTCAAGACGGACGGTCCTAAAATTGGAAATAATTAAAGTAGTTTGGCTGGAAGCGGGTCGAGTAAACATGTTGTTTGTTTAGCCGCACTAACCAATTGTGTAAGCATTTCAAGGGACACGCTTTTAAAATTTGAGAGGGTTATTGCATGATCCCCAGCGCTAGTAACCAGCGGAGCGATTGGAATGGTATTCTTGATCTCGTCCCTAATGGACTCAATCTTTTGAGCAAAAATTTTCATAAACTCGTCAGCTGAGTGGAAGGAGCTATCGGGGGTCGGCTGGCGTAGAGTTAGCTTTGCTACTGTATCAAATAGGTATTTAGGATTGTTTTTATTGAGATTAATGACTTGCAAAAAATAACGAGTTTTTGCTAAGATAAGCGCATCTTTATATTTCAGGAGGCTGTCCTTCCATGCCTGATGGAAAACCTCAAGTTTGGTTAAACGCCATCTGCACTCATGCTTTCTACATAATTGCTTAAGCGTACGTGTTTCATCTGTGAACCACGGAGTTGGCCATCTACGGCGAGTTTTCAGACGTAGCGGCGCCACAGAGTCGATGGCTTTTAATAATTTCGCATTGAATTCATTTGTAAGATTATCAATAGAGCCGCTGTATGCGGGAAACATGGCGGTTGCTGGCGACAGTAACTCAGATAGCGCAGTTGTAGTCATGGAGTTAAAATTACGGCTGCTATAATTCTGATTATTCTCTTGTCTTTGACAAGGAACTAAAATTTCAAATTTTATTAAGAAATTATCAGACAAAACAGTAGTGTATGGCAGTACTGCTATATTTGAGGTTGCTAGTCCCCGGGATAATACCAGATCTAAGGTATTTCCATTCTTATGCGTTGCTGCCTTTACGGCTTGCGTAAAACCAAACATATCGATTAAAGTCTGAAATGCCGAAGCCAGTGGTTCTGACGGTGAATTCATGTGGATGTTGAAATAACCCATGATAACTATATTATCTGCATTTGTCACTATATCAGCCACAAATTCTGAAAATTCATCCAGGAAGCCAGAGTAAGCCCCGGGTGGACGATAAATAACAGCAAGATAGAATGACGGTAAAGCAGTCGATCACACAATGAGAACTTCAAATGTTTTAAATACGTAAATTGAGCGAGGCCTAAATCTAAGCTCAGAATTTGAGATGAGGGCGACACCCCCACCCTTTTTTCGAGGACGCGCCACATGCGAGCTCACAAAATTTGGAGGCGAGGCCTCGTTAAGTGGCAGCAGTTCATTAGGTTTTAACCAGGTCTCGCAAAGACCAAAAACATTTAGATTTTGTTCCGTGAAAAGGTCATTAACGAGAACTGCTTTCGTATGAAGCGATCTAATATTCATAAAACCGAGTTTAAGTGTAATCGGTCGATCAGGGTGCATATCTATCAAAGGATTTTTAAACGGGATGCGAGTAAAATTGTGTTCTCTAGGCCTAACATCACCTCTCAAAAGTTTATTAGCGTGGTGGGATGAAACGACCGTGGGAAATTGATGGTGAATATTTGTTACACATATGAAGTTATCCAAAACAGGCACCGTTTCATCAGCAAGACCGGTCGGGACAGAGTGATTGGGTTTGTCTACTACCCCAGTAGAAAGTGTGTTTATGTGTACTGTAGCACTATTCAAACTGTTGCGCTCTAGTCTACACGAGGAGCTATGTGTATGCTGAAAGTCTAGCCTAGCGGTAGTTAACTTGAACTTAACAGACTCCAAACCCATCCTCACAGGTGGTCTAATCATCTGTGCCCTGGCCTGCTCCAAAGTGACCTGTCATGAGTGGCTCAAACAGTAATCTATATTCCTAGAAAGAGTGAAGGCGCCTTCACGGTTAGGGTGAAGGCCGTCCTTCCTCACCATGTCTAGGCGGCCCCAGAAGGAGGACCAGTTATCCATAAAATACAGTCCCTGCTTTTTACAGAACCCAGCCATCCATCGATTAAGGGAGACTAATCTACTAAACCTCTCATCAGTGCCTCTCCCAGGCAGGGGGCCAGAGACAAATACTCGATGCCGACTCATCTCTCTGGCAAGATCACAAGTCCTCACGATGTTTTTCTTTGTGATCTCTGATTGTCTCATCCTAACATCATTGGAGCCGACGTGTATCACTATGTCCGAATAGCTAGTGTTGGTGGAACTATGCTGTTGGCTAGGCCTATTGCGAGTCAGCTCCCTAAGTTTAGCTTCTATGTCGGGTGCTCTGCCCCCAGGAATACACATTACCGTGGCTGGATTTTTAAGCGTAATGTTTCGGGTAATGGAGTCACCTATGACCAAAGTGCGAGGGCCAGTAGACCGAGATGACTTTGGACGGCTATGCGTCTTACCTGGCTCATCGCGATTAGCAAGCCGCTTGGGGCTAATGCTAACCGGGCTAGCGGGCTGACTACAGCCCGCGTCTGTGTCCGCCACAACTACTGTTATCGCACTATTCTGCTCTAACTGGCGGACACGTCCCTCTAGCAGAGACAACCTCTCTAAGAGAAGGGTGCAGTTGGTGCACGAAGCCGTACAAACCTCTTGGTCCGCTGCCATACTTTGTGTCCGAAGAGCGACGATCAAGCACACCTGAGACAAGTGATGTGTTTACAATGTGCAGGAGATCTGAGGCCATGCAGTTAGAAACTGTTTTCAAAAAGCTTGTTGGCAGAATATCCAAACAGCAGGAGGAGGATTTCAGATGTTGTATTATGTCCTCCAGGTTTTTATGGTTGATTGGACCAAATTGTGTCATGCCATCACAAGTGATTTTGGGTTGACACAGGGCCGACACACATCCTGTACCTGCAATGGAGGTAGTGACCGTTTGTCTAATTTTCTTAATTTTGTCAGTGAAGAAGGAGGCAAATTCACATTGCAGGCCCTGGTGGATACAAGTTCAGGGGCTACTGACACAGGAGGGTTTGTTAGCCTGTCGACAGTAGCAAACAGGGCACGTGAATTCTTATTGTTTTTGGAGATGATGTCAGAGAAAAATGATTGCCTTGCATTTCTCAATTCCAGATTATAAATATGAAGTATCTCTTCATAGATGTCATAATGAACACGGAGATTTGTTTTTTGCCACCTGCGTTCAGCTTTTCGGCATTCTCTTTTACCGATTCTAACCAGGGTGTCATTTCGCCATGGAGATTTCTTCTTGCCAGAGATCACCTTCATCTTCACTGGTGCAACGGCGTCAATAAAATATAGCAGGTTATCTATATACAAAATGAGTCCCAAAGAAAATGTAGACAGAACATAAACACATTCCTATTCCTATTAACACAAGTATCCTGTTCCTCTGTGTCACACTCACATGCCACAGTACGCGCCAAACCCTATTTGTGCATAGTTGAGCGGAAGAGATCAACACCAGTTCAAAGGGGGTTAGCTTTACCCCAGCTGGTCTGGGAAAACATATTCCTAGTGGTGTTGGGCTGGCCTCTGCAATTAATCCACGAAGTCGGGAAGAGCTTTCTTTCCATTCCGTGTTCCATTTGCTGTCTGCCCAAGTTGTTACATTACTGTCTGACTGGTCAGCTTCATTCAGCAGCTCCAGTGCATCAGTCTCGACTGAAGTTGCCAGTGTTGCTAGGTGTTGGCGAGAAAAGACGATCGTGCAGAAGGTGACCGGGCTCCTGTGCCCAGCAGGCCAGAGACAGTGTGGCTCTCTTACGGCGGAGCCCAGATGGTTGAATGCCTGCAATATGTACAGTTCGTCCGTTGGTGTGGGGCGAAGGCAACCTGTCACTAAGGACAGAGCGTCATTTATTGGCTTGTCTATTAGACGGTGTGAGCACTATGACACCAAGCAGGTGTGCAATACTCGGCGGCATAATAGACCACGGCCAGAGTGGCTGTACTGAGTGTCTTACCGTCAGCTCTCTAGCTTGAACCAGCCAATCTTTGCAGGAGCCTGACATGTCTTGTGAGCTTATTACACAGTGACTCTCGGTGACAGCAGTACGTGAGTGCTCTGTCGAGTTGAATGCCAAGGTATGTAGTAGGCTCGGCAAAGGAAGGTAGAGAACGTCCATTAATGTGTACGTTAAGCTCACGTTTAGCCTCCTTGTTGTGGTACTGAGCTTTAGCTTCCACTTCTGGAGATAATCTGATAGAGTCGACATGTCCTGTGTGAGAGTCCCCTCTAACCCCTGCCAGTTTTTTCGGAATGCATGAGTGCCAAGTCATCAACATATGCAAATTTGTTGGCAGTTGTTGCTGGCAGGTCGTAGGCGTAGATGT
This sequence comes from Syngnathus floridae, assembly GCF_059516105.1. Classification (NCBI taxonomy): domain Eukaryota; kingdom Metazoa; phylum Chordata; class Actinopteri; order Syngnathiformes; family Syngnathidae; genus Syngnathus; species Syngnathus floridae. The sequence goes on along the minus strand of NC_142420.1, from coordinate 13,094,423 downwards.
TGAAAAGTAGAGGGGCCAGGACTCATCCCCGTGGGACGCCATTTCGGAGTCGTCGAAGTCTGCTTTTTGTGCCATTTCCAGTGGTAAGGGTAAAGCTGCGGTTCCGAACTAGTTCCATGATCATAGAGACCATGTGCCTGTCGGACAGTAGGCGCAAAAGCTTGGCCACGATGCCAGATGGTGTCGTAGACTGCTGTAAGAGCCACAAACACAGCACCTGCTTTTTCTTTTGTCGAGAAGCTGTCCTCAATTACTTGAATGAACAGAGTGACTTGATCTGCGGTGGATCTCCCACATCGGAATCTAGCTTGCTCACGGGGAACCATCGGATCGATGATACATAGGTTCAAGGGGATACACAAAAGAGAGATAGGTCTGTAGCTCTTAGGATCCTAATGGCTTCGACGGCTTTGGAATAGCAACCACAGACGCTTTTTTCGAGATTTTGGGAAGCTTGAGTGTATGCAGGCAGGAAAATAGGAACTTGTTTGACCAAGACTTCAGACCAACTCCAGCATGTGTAATCAGCTCCGGGCAGATGGAATCAGGCCCCGGGGCTTTTCCAGGTTTTAGTTGATGGACAGCATTGACAAATTCATCTGATGTGAAGTCCCCAGAGATTGTTTGACCAGGGGGCATCGGGATTTTCCAGAATTCAGCCACTTCTTTGTTCATGAGGTAGTCTGCATCGCAATATTTTGTTTTGTATACCCCATTCTTTACCAGTTGCGAGGCAATGGAGTTGGCAGAGATGGGGCAAATGCGTTGCGATTACCTGGATTTGCCCGTGAGGTTGTTGATGGTGTGCCATGCCAGACGGCCATAGTGTGTAAAGTCGATGGAATTAACCACCTCTGACCAGCATTCTTTCCGCTTTTGGTCAGTCGGGCATGTAGAGCAAAGGCAGCTGTGTCTGATGCCCTGTGACTTCCAAAGAAAAGCCTGGTAGAAGTCTTCGCACTCCGCATCTCAGCACGGCCTGTAGTTGTTTCGACACCCGCGTGGAATTGCTAGCTGCTGTGTAGGTGACATCACAAATGTCCTGGTATGCCTCATCAACATGGCTAGTGTCAGGAGGTGGAAGGTTCTGGGCAAACCTGTTTGTGATGAGGTTGTATACGTAGTTGTATACTTGCGGAAGTTCCAGCGCTTGTAGGCTCATTTGGTATTAGGACCACGGTTCTTGAGGCCATGAAATGTGAGGGTCGATGTTGGGACCTGGGGAACTTTTCTAAAACACGTCTATCCAGTTGCCAGATGTTAGGACCGTTGCCCTCTAGAGCCAAGTCAGGGTTGGTTCCGGTGTTCCAGCGACCTGAGAAGACGCTAGGAGCATCCTTAGGGTTATGCAGCAACACAAGATTGCTCTTAGTTGCCCAGTCAACCAAGCATTCTCCATCTGGGCTGGCAACCCAAATCCATGTGCTGGCAGTTGGAGTCGCCAGAGAAGAAACAGGGATGGGGGAACACAGGCATGGCTGCTGATATTAGTCGTGACGGCGGTGGCTTGTAAATGCTGACAATTTTGACACCATCGATGTCAACACAAAGCCACTCAGTCAATGCAAGAATGATCGGCAAGGGTCCAATTTAGCTTTTCATGGACAAAAGTGGCAAGGCCGTGCTTCTTGCTTAGAGTCGCTAGATTGAAGTGTGGGTCTGCACTTGTGCAATGGGTTTCCTGGAGCAGGATGACAAGAGGTTTGTGTCTTATGGCCAGTTGGCTGATCACACAGATCTTGTTTGTGTGGAGGCCCTCAACGTTCAGTTGTAATATTGTGGAAAGCAATGGTACACAAGCAGCATCTTTTACTTTAGCATCTTTTTGCTTTCGAGGCTGAGGATCTATTTTTTTACCACCCCGAAAGCCACTCCAATGTATCATTTTCAGTCTGGACATGTCAGACAGTATTCAGTTTCCAGGGCTCACCATGAGGAGGTAAACGAAACGAGCCCCTGCAGACCACGATATAACATCTTGCACCATCTACTGCCATCCTAATGTTGCCCATGGTCTGACCTCCATAGATGACACTCTAGTCAGCTGACTAACTGACACTTGACCTCAAATATAACATCTATACCTTCAAAGAACCATCTCCTCCATTTGAAGAAGAAGAAGAAGAAAAGTATGATGTTCCTTATAGGCTATTTCAGATAAACATACACGTACAATGTTCAGAAACAAAACACTGAAGAGACATCTATAAGTACACTTTTATCTTTTCTTATCTTTTCAATTATCACACCAATGTAATGAATTCACATGTAATGACGTCACACTAGCAGGTTTGTTCCTCATTGGAATAATATTTTGTAAAAACAGTGATTTTTTTTTATACAAAATAGAATTTTTTTCATGCCTTATTTTCTTGTAAAATGTTCAATTACTCGTGTGATATAACTAGACTGCATTTGGTATTTTCTGAAATTACTTCACACTTGATCTTAAAATCCAGCCTTAGGCAATCAAGTAATTACACACAGTGTGGGCACAGTTGATTTATTTTCCTTTGACCACAATGAAACCCATCATTTGAAATTCAGGATATCCAGATCAAGTTTTGTACTTGTGGATTAATGAAAGATTAGCCAAGGTTTATTCAAGGTACCACTCTACAGTACTAAATTTAAAGTGGAAATTTTGTGAAAAGGATTTTGATTTTCGCTATGTGATTGGTTCTATAGCTGATTCTTGTCCCAAAGAAGACACTCTGAGTTCGAGTAAAGGCTACTTGATTTGCCCAATGTGCGTAGAGATCATTGCACATCTCACTACACTGCACAACTTAAACAACACTGCTGAGTTGGCTATTCGGAATAATGTCCTCGGGGTGAAACAGCTTTGTGTGATGTTTGAAATGCATTGGTATGTTATTTTTGGGAATTAAATTCTTTCTTCTGCGGTTCTCTGTGAAATCAGCTACGTAAAGGGCCACCACATCTGCTTCGTGTTTTTAGCCTCGAGCTCAGCCTTTAGAAATGAAGAGGCCTTTTGGATTTAAAGGCATTAGAGAAGATCTTTCTGACAGCTCAGAAACCAGAGCCTATTGGTCAGTTTTTGAATACTGCGCAAGTCCTTCCTCCCCACCCATCCCTGTTGTTTTTAGAAAAGTCCTCCACACACATTAAACCTTTGCAAATTACCATCACCTTGATGACTACACATGAGTCATGAGTGACAGATGGCTTCAATACAAACACTTTCTTTAAAAAAATATATATTTTGTGATGTTAAATAATAAATTTCAAGCAAATACAGTGGAGCCTCGGTTTTCGAACGTCCCGGTTCTCGAACAAATGGGTATTCGAACAAAAAATTTGAGATTTTTTTGCTTCGGATGTCGGACGAAATTCCGTTGTCGAACCTCATGAGATGAGCCGAGACGACCCGCATGCAAACTGACTCCCTTCGTTATTACATTTTCGTTACTCTGAGGATTGCATCAACTCTAATCATGCCCCCAAAGGAAGCAAGTGGGAGCAGTAAAGCCATCCTAAAACACAAAGACGCTCCTAAAGCAACGTGACAGTGAACGCCTGGCGCGCTGCGGTTGCGCGATCGGACCAAATTAAGCTCCCTGCGCACTAAGGTCCACTTAAATTTTGGAAAGTCCATTGGGACTTTAACAATATTTTCTAAATATTTTTAGAAAATGCGACCAGCGCGGTGCAGTTGTGCGGTTGGCGGTGCGCTACGGTTGCGCGTTCGGCGGTGCGCTGCAGTTGCGCGATCGGACAAAAATGCGCAAATGAAAAAATACTTTAAAAAAGTCTTTTTTTTTTTTTTTTTTTTTACTTGGAACGGATTATATTTTTTCCATTATTTGTAATGGGAAAACATGATTTGGAATTTGAATGATTAACTTCACAACAGCCTTCTGGAACGGATTGTGGTCGAAAACCGAGGCTCCACTGTACAAGGCTCATTGTAAAACTGTGGCAGAAGAGGAACAACTCAAAATCCTCCAGTTATAAAAGGGTACACATTTGTTGTTGGACTGTAGCCCCTTTGCAACTTGTATGGTATGTGCATTTTATTACATTCATTTGATTTAATACCAAGAGAAAAGTGGTCTTTTCCCAAAAGATGTAGTACCAGGCGTATGGAACTGAATTAGTCTAAATGACAGTAAATCATGGGCATGGGTATGTTACGTTAGTCCTCAATTAATATGGCTTGCGTATTGTTGGAGTATGGGTAGAAACATACACCAGCAGTATGATCCATGAAAAGAGCCTCACAACTCTGAGGCAGAGGCTCTAGCCAGATTCACCACCATGCTACAGACTACATTGACAAAAAGGGTCAATTTGGCAAGACATTTTACTGATTTGCACCTTTTAGGTTGGATGTTTTTCAGACGGTAATAGGTTTTATTGTTGTTCGCACTACTGAGATAATTGCAGCAGTGGCAATGGTGAGGCTGGGGGGGGGTTATGGTCAATGAACAAACTGTGTCGAAAACTCTCAAGATTTCCTCTGTCAAATACACCCGAAAAAACAAATAAACTAAGCCTGTGAAATCACCCCTTAAATAGCCACAAATAATGCTTCAGTTGCTTCCCTTGTTTTCGTTTGACAGCACGAAAGCAGATGGTAAAGCACGCCATACTCATTCTTTTGCTCCCCTTGTACAACTGACCTCTGTGCCTCGTGTGTATGCGTGCGTGTGTGCTCTTGACTAAATGCCCTAAATTGAAAAATCCTTGCATGACTATTAGCTAATTTTGTGTGTACAAAGGTCAATGGAAGTAGTTTGTTTTGACAGAATGTGGCCATGGACCAAATAAATGGACTGTTGATGTCACTACATAAAACTGTATAAAATGCCAGGGGCACAACTAGAGCACGTCGTCTCACCTAAGGTTCAAATTCAGGTAACATGTTTATGACGGTTAAGTTTATACATAAATAGAAATAATATACAAATGTAATTGAAATGATACAGTAAATTATTTACCAAGATGCAGAGTACTATATATTGAAGCATACCGTAACTTTCGGACTAAAAGTTGCTCCGGAATATAGGTTGCATTAGCCATAAAATGCACAATAACGTGAAAAAAACCCATATATAAGTCACTCCGGAGTACAAGTCGCATTTTGGGGGAAATTTATTCGACAAAATCCAACACCAAAAACAGACATGAATGAGAAACAACAGGCTAAACGATAGGTATGCTAACGTGACATAAACACAAACGAAGAGCTGAGAACGGGCCTGATGTAACATTCAGAGTTATTCAAATAATTATTACATAAATAAAACGTTTATAAAAACCATCTGTGTCACTCCAATTCATTAAATCCATCGATCGTCCTTTATGGAAACGATGTCGCGGATGTGCCGCGCCGCTGACGTCTAAATATTCTAAATATTCCACAGACCCATATATCCATCCATCCATCCATCTTCTTCTGCTTATCTGGGGTCGGGTCGTGGGGGCAGCAGCTTCAGGAGGGACTCCCAGACTTCCCTCTCCCCAGCCACTTTATCCAGCTCATCCCGGGGGATCCCAAGGCGTTCCCAGGCCAGCTGAGAGACATAGTCTCTAGCGGGGGTTGTCCCAGGGGTCTCGTACCGGTGGGACATGCCCGGAAACACCTCCCCAGGGAGGCGTCCAGGAGGCATCCAGATGAGATGCCCGAGCCACCTCATCTGGCTCCTCTCAACGTGGAGGAGTAGTGAATCTACTCCGGGTCTCTCCTGGACGACCGAGCTTCTCACCCTATCTCTAAGGAAGAGCCCGGACATCCTGCGGAGAAAACTCATTTCGGCCGCTTGTATCCGGGATCTCATTCTTTCGGTCACGACCCATAGCTCGTGACCATAGGTGAGGGTAGGAGCGTAAATCGACCGGTAAATTGAGAGTTTTGCCTTTTGGCTCAGCTCTCTCTTCACTACGACGGACCGGTACAGAGTCCGCATTACTGCCGACGCTGAACCGATCCGCCTGTCGATCTCGCGCTCCATCCTCCCCTCACTCGTGAAAAAGACCCCAAGATACTTAAACTCCTCCACTTGGGGCAGGATCTCATCCCCGATCCGGAGAGGGCATTCCACCCTTTTCCGATCGAGGACCATGGACTCGGATTTGGAGGTGCTGACCCTCATCCCTGATTCCCCTGTAATTGGAACACACCCTTCGGTCCCCCTTCTTAAAGAGGGAAACCACCACCCCAGTCTGCCAATCCAGAGGTACTGTCCCCGATGTCCACACAATGTTGTAGAGGAATGTCAGCCATGACAGCCCCACAACATCCAGAGCCCTTAGGAACTCCAGGCGGATCTCATCCACTCCCGGGGCCTTGCCACCGAGTCGTTTTTTTACCTACCTCAGTGACTTTGACCCCAGAGATAGGAGAGTCCGCCTCAGAGTCCCCAGGCCCTGCTTCCACAATGGAAGGCGTGTAGGTGGAATTGAGGAGGTCTTCGAAGTATTCTCCCCACCAACTCACGACGTCCCGAGTCGAGGTCAGCAGCACCCCATGCCCACTGTCAACAGAGTTGACGTTGCACTGCTTCCCCCTCCTGAGACGCTGGATAGTCGACCAGAATTTCCTCGAAGCCGTCCGGAAATCATTCTCCATAGCCTCGCCAAACTGCTTCCACGCCCGGGTTTTTGTCTCAGCAACCGCCGAAGAAGCATTCCGCTTGGCCATCCGGTACCTGTCAGCTGCGTCCGGAGTCCCGCAGGCCAAAACGGCCCGATAGGACTCCTTCTTCAGCTTGACGGCATCCCTTACCGCCGGTGTCCACCAGCGGGTTCGGGGATTGCCGCCACGAAAGGCACCAACCACCTTACGGCCACAGCTCCGGTTGGCCGCCTCAACAATGGAGGCGCGGAAAGTGGTCCACTCGGACTCAATGTCCCCCGCCTCCCCCAGGACATGGGGAAAGCTCTGCCGGAGGTGGAAGTTGAAGCTCTTCCTGACAGGGGATTCTGCCAGACGTTCCCAGCAGACCCTCACAGAGTGTTTGGGTCTGCCAGGTCGGACCGGCATCTTCCCCCACCATCGGAGCCAACCCACCACCAGGTGGTGATCAGTTGACAGCTCCGCCCCTCTCTTCGCCCGAGTGTCCAAAACACGCGGCTGCAAATCCGATGACACAACTACCAAGTCGATCATCAAACTGCGGCCTAGGGTGTCCTGGTGCCAAGTGCACACAGGGACACCCTTATGTTTGAACATGGTGTTCATTATAGAAAATCCGTGTCAAGCACAGAAGTCCAATAATAGAACACCGCTCGGGTTCAGATGGGGGGGGGGCGTTCCTCCCAATCACGCCCTTCCAGATCTCACTGTCATTGAAGTCACCCAGTAGAACGATGGAGTCCCCAGAAGGAGCTCTCTCCAGCACTTCCTCCAAGGACTCCAAGAAGGGTGGGTACTCTAAGCTGCCGTTTGGTGCATAAAGGTTGACTGTTCTGTCATAGCTCTGTTGTTCGTGAGCATTTTAAATTGAATTGAATTAAATTTCAATTGAATATACAGTGCTGTTTAAAATGTGTATTTAGGCAAACAAAATATTGTATTTACATTTTTCACAGCAAACATTTGACAGAGTGAATGTCAGTACACAGTCAGGAGGACATGTTAAGGATGTGTATGCAGGTGCAGATACCATATTGTATTTTATTTTCACTATTTAAGTTACTGAGACAATAATGTAACTGGGTCATAATGGCATTTTTCTATAGAAAATGAATTAGGAATAAAAAAATATTTTAAAAAATCTACTAAATAGTAAATAAAACAAATAATGGACATAGGTACTCAAATGTAACATTTGACACAAATTTAGACTGACAATTCAAAATCAAATGTTGCCTAACATAACCCTTTTAAAATATTATCTTGCTGGATTTGTACTGAACCTTAATTTACGGCTGAGTTTTGTCTTTTCCCAGTCTCCATGATGTTCATTAGTGGGTGGAGTCTCTGGCCCCACACCTGTTCTCCATTAGTGGAGCTGTATATTTATTTAATAATAATAATAATAATAACAATAATAATAGATCAGTTTTATATAGCGCTTTTCTAAACACTCAAAGCCACTTTACGTAGAAAATTCACACACACACACACACACACACACACACACACACACACACACACACACACACACACACACACACACACACACACACACACACACACACACACACACACACACACACACTTGTGCTTCAAGGTTCGAGGACCCCACTCTGCACCACTCTGTCCAACTGTGCTTCCACTTTTGGTTTGATGGCATATGAGACGGGTCTACCTTTCAGACACCTTGGTGCCTGGTTTCATGTTCCGTGTCACCATAATGTCTCACGATCACAGCTGTCTGTCAGTCAGTCCGGTAACTCCACCTGTCACACGCCCACTGCCACAGTCAAATCACACACACCTGCTGCTGGCTTGTTTACTGGGGTATTTACGTATGCAGTGCCATTGGAGCACTCCTTGTCAGTCTGTCCCGTGATGCTGTTTGTAAGCTCACTGCGTTCTCACCGTCTGACTCCCGTTGCCGAACTGCTTCAGCTGTTTGCCGGTCTTGTCTTGCTAGCCGCCTGTCCTGACCATTTGCCTGCTCTCGACCACGTCCTGCTTGCCCCCCGCCCGCCCTGACTCAACGCTCGACCTCGACTACGGTGTCCGCAAGCACACTTCCTCACTACGTGCTTGCCTCGTCGCTCCCGACACAGCTACTTGGCTCAGCAGCGCTCCATGCCACGCCCTCCTTGTTGCCGCCGTGCTCCACAATCATCTGCCACGCTGCGGAATGAGTTTCACCCAGCTCTAAACCCACGCTTCCACTTCCCCTTTCCCCTTATTTAATATGGACTGTCAACTTACATTTGGCTGCTCCGCCCGCTCTGTCACAATGTCTTTCATGCTACCGAGTTCCCCATCAAAAACTTTGGAATGCTTTCTTAAGATGTCTTGTAAGCGGTTAGTTTCTCCCTCTCGGAGCATGAACACCTGTTCCCAATTCAGGTTGATCTTCCTCAGCCACTTGCGACTCATCATAGCTGGCAGATTCCCTGAAACGACGTGCAAAGGGAGAGTCTTTTTCTGCTCGTTGTGTTCCACGGTTACGTACACAACACCCAACACTGGGACTGGCGCGCCAGTGTAGGTCCTCAATTTCAGTTTAGTCCTTTGGAGGACGAGGTGTTTAAATTTGTCTTTATACACAGCTTCCGATACTATGGATACACGTGTACCTGTGTCCACCCGCATTCGGACTGGCTTGTTCTCAAGTAATGGTGTGACCCAATCGCCGTCATCATTGTCACCACTCATGGCCAAAACAAGTACGGTGTCCTCTTCTAACTCACAATCACTCAGGTCATCCTCTTCATGCAGAGCAGAACAGCCAAATGTGGTTTGACAGAGTCTTTATTTGATCCAGGGAAGTGGGCGTGCTGGCTGGAGGACGAGGAATGCTCTTGCCGCGGCACGGCAGATGATTCCGGAGCGCAGCGAGAAGCAGGCACATCGCGTGGGGAAGTGCCTGTGAGGAGCGAAGCCATTGTCGAGCGTTTAGTCGGGGCGGGCAGCGAGCAGGACGTGGTCGAGAACAAGCGATCGGTCAGGACGGGCGGCAAACACAACGTGGTCAACAATGGGCAGATGTTCAGGGCAGGCGGCAAGCAAGACGAGACGAGTTAACGAACGGAACAAGTCAGCAGCGGGAGTCAGGCGGGTTGAGAGCATTGAGCATATGGGTAGCATCACGGGACAGACTGACAAAGAGGAGCGCACAGGCAGGGTTTACATAAATAGCCCTGTCCACTAACCAGTAGCAGGTGTGCATGATCTGGCTAGAATAGAGGGGTGTGGTCGTGCGTGTGTAACAGGCGGAGTTACCAGACTAGTTGATCGTGACATCATGTTGTATCTTATTTACATATTTCTTCCAGGTTACACCACCTCTCTGTTTATCCTTATTTTGTTTGTGTGACTGAATTTTCTTATTTCTACAGACACGTTCAATGTGGCCCTTCTTACCACAGTACCTACAGTCCAAGTCCTTACACCAGCACTCTGGTACCTGATGTCCGGTTTTCCCACACCGATAGCATACTTGGCTTGGTGATGCTTGCCTTGTGGACTATGCACTTGGGTGGATGAGCTTAGCAACTGTGCTTCTTTTGCAGCCATCTCCATGGCTGATGTGCTAATTTCAATTGCCTTCTCCAGTCGCAAATTAGCTTCCGTCAACAGTTGTTTTTGGATAGCCTCGGCGCGCAGACCACACACCAGCCGGTCCCGGGAGGTGTTATTTAGTGAAAGTCCAAATTCACAATGTTCAGATAACTGTTTCAAAACAGCAACAAATTGTGAAACAGATTCTCCCTTTTGATTTATTTTATGGAACCTGAATCTCTCTGCGATGACCAGCGGCTTTGGTGCATAATGACTCATCAATATTGTCACAAAGTCTTGTTTCCTGGCTTGTCAGGTTGGGCAAGACTACGCAAAAGGTTGAATGTCATTCCTCCCATAATACTTGGAAAAGTTGGTACGACCACATCCACTCCAATCTTGTTAGCGAGGACGAAGTACCCAAACCTCTCGGTGTATTAAGACACTGTTTGTTGGCCTCCTCAAATGGCCCCATATGCCCAATCAGAGCCGCCATTCTCAATATCCTCCACCAATTAGCCTCTTGAAAACGTCCTCTATCCACCACGGGGATTTCTCCTCCTGACGCAGTGAAGCACTTCCTCAACGCGTGGCTCCGACGATTCCTCCTCCTCCTAAAGCGGGGAAGCTCTTCCTCAACGCGCGGCTCCGGCAGCTAGCTCGCACCACCGTAAGATAGCCACAACAACACGCGGCTCACTTGCGGAAAAAAAAAAAACTCGGCTAAGACGGACTTTAAGGCGAAACAACAACGCAAGGCTCCACCTCGTTGCCAGTTTGTTATGACTAGGGGTTGGTCGATTTAGCCGAGAATGAAGAATCTGGAGGTGACCATCCATACTCACGAGCTTGTATTGTAGTTCAACGTCACACTTCAACAACAAGTCATCATCCCACAATACACAGCGAGCACCACGGCACATTGATAAGAAACGTCAGAAATCAATACACAACAGAAATGTTTGTAAGTCGAAGCAACTTTTCACATAGGAATCAATGTAAAAGCAAATAATGCGTGCCACACTATACCAAAAGTCACACTTATTACTTTGTAAAAAAAAAAAAAAGAAAACCAAAAAGAAACTTTTATTTTTGCTTTTTCAAACCTTTACAACAGAAAATGTCACATTATTCTTGACTTCCTAGCTTTGCTTGGGGTAACCTGTTCTAATTTTAGACACTTGTCTTACCGCTAGAAAACAGTAAAAGTCAGGCCAATTATTGTATTCTTCCATGTACTCCTTGCAATGTGCTCACATAATCCTCATTACATTTTGGTGCAATTAGTGACTGTTTCAATTGTGTGAGTAGTCAATGAATGCACCTCGCGCAGTGAAAACTTTCATCCATCCGGCCGCATGCCCTGCTCTATCAGGGCTCATTGCCGCTGTCCCGCGCATGTAAGAAAAAAGCATTGCTGTCCAATAGTCGAGATTGCAGTGTTTTCTTTCCTATATGCGCGGAAGCCAGCCGCGCACCCCGCGCTTGTTGTCAGTGAAGCACATTGCTCAGAGGCACGCATCCACACCATGAGTGCTCATTCGCACTGTCCTGACTCTGCACGGCAATGCATTTTTCCTTTGTGCGCGGCTGTGTCACGTCTCCGCTCTCGCCCTGCTTGCCACGCTAGACCTCGGGGGTGCACATCACCAATACAGAACTGCGCATGCTAATAGGCGCTGATTGCCACCACCTGTCCCATGTTCTCCACTGATTAGTGTTTATAGACGCCGTTCATCGATGGTCAGTCTACGCCGTTTCGTCTGCTTTGACACACGCACAGCTACCACCTGATTCTCGTTTGCCTGATCCGCTTTATAACAAGATGCCACCACGACGCGAGGTCGCTGACCAGCTCGTCAGTCACCTCATACACATGCTCTTCTGGCGTTCTAGCCTCCCTTTTCCCCTTTTCGCATTCCCTAAATAAACAGTCCGTGTTTAGAGGGTGACACTACTTTGCGGATTTTCACCTATTGCGGGTGGTCTTGGAACCAATTATGTCATACCGTTATGATTTGTGGGTTGTTATTGTCTTGTCTTTTTTGTTGTATTGTCACTTCCTGTTTTATTTTGATAAGTAACTCTCCTCTCGTTTCAGTTCGTGGGCCCTTCCTCTGTGCGTCAGTCTGATTGTCCTCCCTGATCTGATTGTGTGCACCTGTGCCCTGGATACTAATTGTGTGCACCTGTGCCCTTACCCACAGAAGTATGTATTTTGTCAGCGTCTTCCCCTTGTCTTGTGCCAGTGCGTCTTGTCTTGTCAGGAGCACCAGCGATCACGTAAATCTAAAGATACTTTTGAGAACCTTGTTTATTTTGTGAAGAAACCTTTGTAGTTTCGCTTTGCTCAGAGAATTTCAGTTTTGTTTTGCTACCTTGTTTTCCCTCTTTGAGGTGTTCTGGGTTTTTGCCGGCTCAAGCCTGTCAGAATAAATTCCTATTTTTTTTTGGTCATGCTGCATTCAAGTCCTCTCCTTGATCCTAGTTTGACAAATTATCCGCGATAAACGAGGGATTACTGTACAGCAAATGCTTGGAGCACAGCCTTACATGGTCCGTATGCAATGCTTGGCATGTCGGACATTTAAAAGACAAATAAATTAAACACGACAAAATAACACTATTTAAACACAAAACGTACTTGCCCATGGTAGATGTTCCAAAAATAACGTCTCAAAATCGAGTCAATGTGAACGAAAGGAAGGCTATTGTTTCCAAACACATTGTGACGAATAGAAGTTCACACAGGCACCCCGTACCGACCGTGTTATTGTGCATGTGCGCAAGTTGAGCTGGTGTGTTTCTCATGGATATGTTCATTACTGAAGAGGCCCCGCATTAAAGCTTGCTCTTAAAATGATCCGTCGTTCAGCCTCTTAAATATGACATACAGCAGTTTTATTCGGTTATTATCTTGTGAATTCAACTCTTCAGCGTGAACCCTCGTGAACTTGTGGTCTCGCTGGTGCAGCTTTCCGGCTATTGTTCACAACTACATGCGTACAGTAGCTCTTGGCTGATCTCGCATGAACTCAACTGTCAGCGCACAAATGCAGCCCGACATCACAATCATGAAAAATCCTCTTCTTTAGCTTTTAAATACATTTTATTGTGCACTTGGAGTCTCCAAGATTGTAAAAAAGTTTCATCTATCCCTCCAGGTGTTGCAGAGACCTGTTTGGGGGATATTTTATACTCTGTTCAGTTTTATCCATTTTCTATTACGGATTTTTATTTATTACGTTTTTGGGGTAGCACTACCAAACAAGGTAATGGGTGTGGCCAAACTCAAGGATGTCAAAGTGGGGAGATCAAAATGTTCCATTGGTTGATGCATTAATCCACACAACTCATTACATCGTCCCCCAGTATCAGAACCTTAAAGAAGTGCCTGGTTAAATTAAAATTTTCTGGACGAAGTTCTCACATCTGTGGGCAAAGTCCTACTTGTCTGTACAAGGGTTTAGTTCCTTGAATCTATTGAAACAATGGACACAGTAAAGCGGTAAGCTTGAGATGTCACAAAAATAATAAACAATATTCCACTTTTATATTATTGCGTGTCTATGATGCCCTCAGTCTTTATGCTGATTTTAGCGCTGTGCGCTCTATGTTTTCACTTCTTGTGGATGTATCTTGAGTAGTTGTATCAGATGATTTGCATTAAAGGTACTGTTTTATTGTTGTATTTGTTGCTTTGAAGACCTGTATTTAGCTACACTTGTTGTCAGTTATTTAAGAAAGACTTGTTCCCCAATTCTGCCACAATATACACTGCTCCAAAAAATTAAACAAACAGTTTTTTTATCAGGGTAAGGCATGAATTCAATTACACTTTTCTGGTAAGGTTTTGGTCAAGTACGCGGCAGAGGGGGTTGTTAATCAGTTTCAGCTGCATTGGTGTTGATGGAATTAACTAGAGGGGCAACAACAAGATGGTACCCAAAACAGGACTGGTTTTGCAGGTGGAGGCCATTTCAAGTTCTTCCCTCTTGATCTTTTTAAACTGGTTTTCCACGAGTGTTGGCTTTAGCTAGAGTCATTATCACGACTGGGAGCATGAGGCGGTTTCTTAACCCTCCTGAAGTTGAGCAGATTGTCCAACTCCTCCAGGATGGCACATCCATGCGTGCTGTTGCAAGAAGTTTTGATGTGTCTCCCAGTGCAATCTCCAGAGCATGGAGGAGATTCCAGGAGGCAGGCAGTTACTCTAGGAGAGCTGGACAAGGCCGTAGACGGTCCTCATCCCACCAGCAGGGCCGATATC
>NC_142420.1:11197500-11307500 GCF_059516105.1 Syngnathus floridae | reverse complement strand
TTCTCCGGGCACTCCGGTTTCCTCCCACATCCCAAAAACATGCTTGGTAGGCCAATTGAGCACTCCAAATTGTCCCTAGGTGTGAGTGCAAGTGCGAATGGTTGTTTGTCTCTGTGTTCCCTGCGATTGGCTGGCAACCAGTTCAGGGTGTCCCCTGCCTACTGCCCGATGACGGCTGGGATAGGCTCCAGCACACCCGCGACTCCCGTGGGGACTGAGCGGTACAGAAAATGGATGGATGGATGGATACTTGAAGTCCTGATGCTTACAGAACGGACAAAACCCGTAAAGAAAGGTATTATTGTCATTACTATCACATCATACCAGACTTTACGATGGTGACTTCCACCACCGATTCCTCACAAGACTCTGGATCAGCGGCAGACATAGACAGCAGCCGTGGGTCACAGCACCGATGTCGGGTTTGTGTAGCGCCTGCAGACGAAAGCACGTGATAATGGAACCGGGCCTGAGGGAGCGCCAGCTCGCGGCACCAAGAGAAGCATTTGGAGGAAGCTCAATAAGTCATGACCCTGAAGAGGTTTTGCCGTACAGCGGCCCGGCCTTACGCTCATGAGCTGTGACAGAAGCAGGAGGTGCACCATTAGGCATGAATTCTCAAGGTACACCATCAGACAAGAAATTCAGGACACTTTGCTCAGCTGGCAAATCAGATTGGAGCTAATGCAGCTGAATGCCGAGTGCAATCTGAGAGGTTGTGCTCCCCGTGGAGCCCGGATCCATCTAATTTCCGAACAGCCTGTCAATTATAATGGAGGGCAAACGCCATTTCAAAATAGTCTAACACTTTTTCCCCATTTAGTTTTGCCTTTTTTTAATTGGTGTTTTGGCGGTGGTGTTTTTTGCGGGACCATAATGGATTAACTCATTCACTGCCAACCCAATTAATATATTTGACGTCTATAACCGTCAACGGCACTGAATGAGTTTCAATAGGAAGAGGTTTGGCCACCAAACGAATTCAAGTCGTCAGTCAAGGTAGCACCGTATTTGGGGAGTAATAACATCCGACCGCCGCCACTTGACGACAGCCTGGCGGTAAAGACTAGCTCAGCCAAAGGTCTTTCGGGACTGGCTCGGAACGTGAGCGTATGTGACAGCTGGGGCGAGGCGGCGTGCGCCGCATTGGCAGGCCGGGAACTGCTCCTCGGCAGGTCCAAAGTGTCAGCGCCGACTGCCAGCGTCACGTTGGAAAAGAACGTTTCTCATCAGCATATCTTTGCTCAGCCCAGAAGGCTCCAGAAGGCTTTTTAGTCGTGATGGGTAGATGAAGCTTCGTGAAGCGTGTTGGCACGCCAGGGCTAACTGTGTCAGTAATGCTGTGTTTGTATCACTTATTATTTTGTTATTAACTTTTTGTCTATACTTCTTGAACATAAAAATGCTGGAAGTGTAATAAAATCATATAGCTGATACGCTTATCTCTGCGCTGACCTCAAGTGGAAATAAATTATAAACAGCATGAGGTCATGAGGTGCGGCAGATTTAATTTAACAACGTGCTGTATGTTTAGAGTACATTTCACTGGATTTACAAAATGACGGCTAATGGCATCTTTAAGCTGAAGGTTTTAGCATGGGCCAACCTAAGCTGAAGAAGGAATATTTCAGGCGCTTCTTATGATTTTACCGATATAATAACGAGCCGGCCAGCTCTTGGAACAAAGTGTGCAGACCTTGTCAAATATTATTTATACCGGCGGTAAGTTCTCGTCCCGTCTTCCGCAGCGGAGTTAAATAGCCCCTGACCAAAGTTTATTGTGGTTTCTTCAAGAGGCCGTAACCTCGGCCGCTAATGGCGGATGACGAAGCCTTCCGCAAAACGGGGGAGCTTTACTTTCATTTTCCAGAGGTTGTTGTCTCTTGGGACGCTCAATAATGCCGGACCATATGCTCACGCAAAAACGCAAATGGACTTCGGAAGGGGCCAATAACGCCCCATTACTTTTAGAACCTTCAATTTGCATGGCTGAAATGACTAATGAGCGAGTCATGCTCAGACTGCCGCTCCAGAATTACGTAGCTTGACCCGTTTGAGCTCCTATTTGTTTACCCATTCTCACGGGGCAGTTGACTTTTCTTTCAGACTTTCAACCCTAAAAGTCCATTTTGCAAAATATCCATTGAACTTCTTGAACTAGATTGTATTTTTTCTAGAGATGTTGATGAATATTGCATTCCAGTTCAAGCCTGTCATCGCAACTTTGCACTCTAAATTTGGAGCTTGTCGTTAGCCAACGCAATTACTTCCGATGGCTAATTTCCAGTGGTCACGAGCGCATAATATACAAGATGCATGTCGCATATGTTGTTCATATGAATTATATTACAGCACTCAACGTGCACTCATGGTACAGATGAGACCCTCGGTCGCCTCGTGCACTATGCAAATATGATTATCCAGCATACCATTGGAGGTATCATCCATATTGAAACGGTAATTCAATTCTTAATTCCTCCTCTCTGCTGTTCTTTGCATCTCTGTAAGGCGCTAATGATTGTTCAACAACGGCATCAGTTCAAGGTTTGGCTTGCTGTATAAAAAAACTGAAAACAATGAATGTAATAATTGTATTTGTCTATTGATTCCGATTTTTCTTGATTTCATGTATTCCTTTAAACAATCAAAACAAGCCAAGCATAAAGTACATCTGGTTTACAAAAACAGCTTCCCTGTCAAGAAGAAGGAGACGTTTAGGTGCATCCGCCACCCTGCTATTCCGAGCTTTTAGTCGCTATCCGCTCCATCGACTGGCCCTATGTGAGTCAGCCAATCAGGCGCTCCCAAGTCAGGATCCGAAGCCTCTTTTTAGCCCGCAATCAACACCCTGCGGTGGCTGTCGCTGCGGAGCACAACTGGCTTTTTGACCCATAGAGAATACCCCGAGTGAGATCATACTGCCACATAACACTTGAACTGTGCATCGAGACATGTTTTGTGTGTTTGAACACATTCCCAAAGATGGCTCACAAGCCCTGCGGACACATGGCTTTGTTCCACGCTGGGATGATGACGGAGTGAATGCTGCCGCTATCTCTTATATCTATTGCTATGTCACTGTCGTGTGTGAGCTTGGTGGTAGCAAGAGACCCCTAGGACATGAGAAAAATGTCCACAATTGCAGCCTAATCTCACCGTATTCCGCCCTCCTCGGAGACTGCAGAGGGAATAAAAAGGTACATGGCACCTCGGGGAAACAAGAATGTCAACAGTAAGCTGGAAATTGGAAATATTTATTTTCAATTTATCATGGCTATAAAGAATGGCACATGGAAAAGACCCAATTGTTGCAAATAAAAGTTGTAACTTACACATGTCGATGAAATTGTTTTTAGGGAGAAAAAAAAATCTCAAATCATGGGGTCAAAAATTGTAAGATTACAGCTAAATCACGCTCGGATGAGACTTCCAATTATTCTGAACAAAGAATTTTTTATCTTTGTTTACACACGTGATAATTCAGTGATAACAAGTAAGACTTATTCGATGTCAAATTTAGCGTTCTGCTTTAAGTATCAATAGCTGGTATCGGCATCCTTTACAAATACCCGATATCTTGAAATAAGGTTGGCGTCGGCCTGATATCGATACCTGTTATCAGTACTTACCCATCATTAATCTAAGTTTCCCATGAAGGGAGTAAATTCAAGGACGTGTCCAACCAGAAAAAAAGCGGCAGTGAGGAAGTTTGATTTTGACTTTTTCAGTGTCAGCGTGACACGTGGAATATGTGAGCCATCACACTGCAACATATCGCCCCGCGGCTGACAAGCCGAGCCGTCAAAACCGTGTCGGAATCTCCTGCTTTGGCCCTGGGGAGCTGAAGCGCAGCAGAGGCGACTTGCATCACCAACATTTTCATCCAGACGGGACACATGTACGTAACACACAAACAGTTCCTTGCATTTTGCCCACTTTAGATGATGACAAGTGTTGGTCGGCACTTAAGTCAAATCTTCGTGAAACAGCAATATGTTGACATCATGTTGCTTGTGATGAGGACAATAATGTCACTGGGTTCCCCATGGCAAACTCTTTTATGCCTATGGAGCTTTTAATAACGTACAAGTGACTTACTGCTGAGCTGAAATGAAACGAGTACAAAAACGTGCTGGAGGTATGCGTCCAAATATTGTCAAAATATTTTTTTTTCATATTTTTCTTTTTAATGATTGCACAGAACAGTTGTTAATATTTACAGTCAGATCGCATGAGAACCACTTCCAAGTGGATAAACTGAAAGTAAACAAACATAAGTCAACATTCATTAAAAAATATGTGGCACGTTCCACAATAAATAAATATAGAGGTGCATGCTTTTTCATGAAATGGTGACGTCAGCAACTGAACAGATTTTGGACTCTTCCGATATTCTAATCATGAACTCATGAGCTCAAATGTGAAATGAGCGACAGTCTGCCTCTCCATACACATATTTTGGGGAGACGAATAAAAAACTGGACTATACAGAAACAGACTGTGTCAAGTGTTTAATTGCAGTCGATTTATTCCAATTTATCACACACACTTGTGCTTATTGTATGCAAAAAACACATTCAGTACATATTTACATGATGCTCCTTTTTCCATCAACATATCAAATGATGGTTAACAAGGACTGTCGCTAACTGACTGTAACATTACAACAGTGAATACTGCATCAACAAATCAGCCTCTTAGAAAAAAGGACCCGCAGGAGAGACTAGTTTTTACCTCCCGGGTAATCTCATTGTGCACGGACACAGGTCCCAAGTCTTGGTCTGGGGTTTTGAGTTCAGTAGGCTCCAACGATAACTGCCTCGGCCTCTTTGGAGGGCCTCCTGTCGGTCACCAAGAAGTTGATCATGCCCTCGGACTTGATGAGTAGGTTGCAGCCCAGGAAGAAGATGCCGAAGACCACGGTGAGGGACAGCACGCACATGACAGCGATCTGAACCACCCGCATGACGAACAGGCTCCTCTCGTCCGGGGAGGCGGCCGCCAAACCTTGGTCGGTCACCACCGACGACAGGTTGCAGCACAGCATGCCCTCTGTCCTGTTGAACAAGCCGCCATCCGTGTGGTTGAAGCCCGTGGCGTTCATGGCCACTTCTTTCTTCTCTTCCCTTCTCCAAATCGATTCAACTTTCCAAGTTGGAGGTGGACGTGATGGGTTGAAGGTTGATCCCGAATGATGTGGATGAGGAGGAAGGGACTGAGAGAAGTTGACACAAAGGTCTTCTGCTGGATTTCAACACTCTGCTCCGGCTTTGCATCTCGTGTGGTCTCCCTCGCAGTTTGGAAGCACAATGGATCACCAGAGAGAGAGAGCAAGAGAGACTTTCTACACACACACAAACACGCACACACGCTGCCTGACTTGAAAGCGGGCACATAGCAAGAGCGCCCCCATAAGGTCATATCTTGTCCTGTCAACTGGCCTTCCTGTGTACGATATAATGTATTCAACTGAGGTGATTGTATTTTTCTTAATATGACTTTTATTTATGATGATTTTTTGTAACACTGTCATGATGATTTGACAGGAGCACATAATTGTTCCACTCACCTGTAATAAAGTAAAATTGAAACACTAACTATGATGATTAATTATGAACAGTTCCAAATAGGGGTCAGTGCTAGCCAAAACCTGCAAGGGAGCAAACAATTGCAACAAAAACCTAAATACATGTATGAATACTACCTGAAGAAACACACATTTGACGGACAGTGTATTAATTTGATGCAGCAAAATGTTTGTTATTGTGGCTCCAGAACATCATAAAGATATTACTAATAGTTCACCCCATTCATACTCTTGAGAGACTTCCTCTTCCCATTTGAAAACACTCTTCTCGAGCAATAATGTCAAGTAAATTAATTTCTTCTGGACTAAATTATAAAACCTTTAAGGGCAATGTCTCAACTGACATTTTCACATTATTAAATGTCATACTGTATAAGGGCAAGTGTATTTTTTTTAAATAATAGAGTAAGGTGGAAGATTGTTGCAGGGCAATATTGCCACCTACCGTTTTAGAGCTATTATTGGAATGAATAATTCCTTTGGGGTATTCAATTAATTGCATTGCACATATTTTAACCAGGCTGTATACTGCATTTCCCAAGCTGCTGTTCTATATTTTAATATTAATAACACGTATAGACTTAGAATTTCGTTGCATACGGCTTACAACAAAGTAGTGATATTGCAGTTGCCTAGGCGGCATATTTTGTAGAAATGCTTGCAGATTGTCGAGAGCCGTAGCAGCCGCAGCCGTCAAGGGCGCCGCCATAATCTTGCATTGTATAGCAGGAGTTAATAGGATTACGGTATTGTATTAATGTTTGGCATATTTGTATTGTTTTTGGACAAAAGTGAAGAAATAAATACACGGTCTTAAGCCCCGCCTCTTCAAGAAGATTGCCAAAATTGACGTCAGTCTCAACCAATCACAAACGAGACACGGAGACATTTGCGGGTCGATGTGGAGCCGTTCTAGATTGCAACGAGTGAATCTCTTCTGTTCTCAGCGTTTAGCCTTGTAGTCACAAGAGGGGTGCATGTCAAGACCGGTTTTACATAAAACATCCGAAACGAACCAGCTGTATTGGTGAAGGAGAGAACCGAGTGACTGCGGCGAGATTGTGCCAAGGAGTCCGTGCAAGTGCCGCGATGATGGTGAGCACCTCACGGGCGACATCACACCGGTTTGTTTACTATGTGCTGAGACGGACACCAACGCGGTGTGCTTTTCACACGCCACGGGAGGATTCATTCATTGCCAGTTCACGCAAACGCTGACGACTCCTTCCAAGGTAATTGTGTATATTTGTACAAATATTTTTGCGTGATGACGCGCGTCGTATTTGTCTCCAGAGGCAATTCCTTCACATTGCACCATGTCTGCACAGAGCATGTGACGATAGTATGACGTGATTTTAATGTGGGGGGGAAATGTGATGCGCAGTGAAAAATGCCACGCACACAAGGGATAATCAGTGTGAATGTTGTCTTGAGATTTTTATTTATTTTTTATTTTTTTGGAGGAGGAGAGGGGGTGAAAGAAGCTTCACTATTTACTTAATGGACTTAATGGGATCTCCTCCATAATCCCCTCCTTCCTCTTCCTCCTCTTTCCTGGCAGGGCGAGTACTCGTTGCTATTTTTTTTCTTCAAATATTAGTGCCAATATGATAATGCATTGTCCTGTTGGATACTCAAAATTGAGGAAGATGAATGTGCTTCCTCACCTTCGGTAATGCACGAGAAACATCTCAATGCTTGTCCTTTTTAAGGCAAGTGGCCAGAGCCAAACAACTTTTGCAGAATCAAGTATAGGCCAGGGCAGCATTTTAAACGAAGAGGAGAATTTGAATGTTAAATTCCTTGAGAATTTCTTGTATGCATATTTCTGGCACTTGGTTGATATAGGTGTAGGTAGCAGGCAGAGGTTACATTAAGGTTTCTCTAGTATTAGCTTTCCTCTGAGTAGAATGAAGTAGAATATGAAAACTATGAAAACACACGATGTTCTCAGAAGAATACTTTATTACAATTGAGGGACTCGAGTAACGTTGAAATTGAATAGCCATACAAGTTAAAGCAGAAAACAGACAGATGGGACTTAGTAAATACATGACAAGTCACAGAAGTGGGCAATCAATGTCTATCTGTAAACAGTCCAACATTCTGAATTGTTTTGTGTCTTCTGTCTCTCCTGTAGCATGATGCCGGCTGTTCAAAGTTGTCCAGTCTCCTTCCAAAGTCCTCCCGCCGTCTTTAGATCTCCAATACCGCACCAGCACACCAAGCTCTCCTGAGCGCTTTGGCTGGCTGGCCGGCAAGCATTCAGACGATTTGATGCGGCGGTTTGTCTACTGCAAGGTGGTCTTGACCACCTCTTTAGTCTGGGTGCTGGTGGACGTTTTCCTGTTGCTCTATTTCAGCGAATGTAACAAATGTGACGACAGGAAGGACCGCTCGCTGCTTCCTGCCCTCCGCGGTGAGTCCAAAAGAGGTTTGATAGGGATTTAAGTCTTCAGGGGTTAAACAGGGAATGACAGCAGTAGCTTAGATAAGACCTTTAAGATCTGACATGAACTGGGCTGCATGATGGGAAATGGCATCATGGGTTGCAAACGTTCTATAAAAGATCAACAGTTTCTGATCACTGCTGATGGCCGACCCGGCAGGTCTGGGAAAGCAAACGGCCACATATGCCTAATCTGGTTTCTCATTCCCGACGTTCCAAGGTCCAAGTCAAGTCCTTGTACTCTGAGCTACTCCCAACAACTACTCCAATGCTGCTGTTTTTAATGCTGGGCTTTTTCTTTGTGTTTTGGTCCTTTTAAGATGTTCATTTCCCCCACAATGCCCTCCAGTAAGCGGATTTCTAAGCTGCTTTGAAGGTTGGACTGAGGCAGAGCTGCCAGTTACTGACACTAATTATGATCCAAATGTCTGGGAACATTAAGTCGTTTTGCTGGGAAAATAAACAACGCGCATAAGACTATCATTTATCGTCTTGCACAGGTTGCGCTTTGAGTGTTGACTGTTACCCTAGTCATAAAAACCAAAGTTGAGTCTTCTTGAAGTCGTAAAATAGTGCACTGTAATGAATTAAAGTACATTTGAATCACAACTCTTTATCGTGGCGCCCTACCCAATGTAGATATTGATTAGATACAACTTTAGCCGATGTGTTGAAATGTTGCTTGGCAGATGCAAGGAAAGCTTTTTTTGGTGAGCTCTTAAATTGCATCCACCAAATTTAGGTTGGTATGCATCCAGTGATGGCAATAAAGGAAATCACTTGAGGTTAATAATCAGCTGACACCAGCACATTTCCATTTGTGGAGGGTTGAAGAGAATCCTCTTAACCTCCGGCCATGCCGCTAATGTGAGCTGCGTGCCCCCCTTTCATTGCAAACAGTGCGGCTGCTCTAAGAGATTATTAGAGAGCTGGAGTGTCGTCATAAATCCACGGGATTTATTTACATTGGGCTAATGGTGCTCCTCTATCGCTTTACAGCAATTTGGCTGTGAGAGTAACCGGGAAATTTAATGTGAGCGTGTCGGTCTGAAAAAGGCATCTGTTTGCTACATAAATTTTCGTATTGTGTTTCAGCCGTGATATCTCGTAACCACGAGGGTCCCGGTGAGATGGGCAAGTCTGTGAACATCCCCAAGGAGGACCACGAGAAGATGAAGGAGCTCTTTAAGATAAATCAGTTCAACCTGATGGCCAGCGATATGATTGCACTCAACAGGAGCTTGCCGGATGTCCGGTTGGACGGGTGAGTGACATGTTCATTGATTTGTCATCCATTAATAATGTCTATAGTGAGATCATATTACCTTTTAATGAGCAGAGTAAGCTTAACTGTCAATAAAATCACTTTCATTTGAGTCTAGACAGCAATTTCATGCAAAGTCACTGAGTTATCAAAAACTGTCGACGTGTAGTCCCGACGAAGCAATCGCTCACAGAAAAACGTCCAAAGTGTATTTATGTAGCACGGCAACTCTATCTTTGGTCGCCCATTTCTTTGCTTCCGCTCAACCGCGTCGCGGAGGCGTCAGTAGAAGGGACAGGAAATAATACTGCCTCCTCCAGTTCCACCAGGGTGGTCACAGAGGTGTTCTCAGGTCAGTCGTGAAAAGTCCAAGGTCTGCCCAAAGCACTCCTAAAAATTGGACATGCCAGAGTCACCTAAGATGGCTCCTCAAGGTTATGGCTCCAAAAAGAGTCGAGCTCCTCCCCCTTGTCCTTTTGATCCCTCCTCAAAGTGGGTAAATTCCAAAGGACTGATGAAAGATGACAGTCAACTTACTGGCAATGATGTCGATCTAGACTCCTAGCTCCTGCTCCAATTGATCAGGTCCATGTAAGATCCTTGAGTGTACATTTTTTAAAACTGTGTCTCTTGATCTTACAAAATGATTGATTTGTTTATTTGTAAGGTCAGACTGTCTGTCCTCAGCAGCTGTGTGCTGAACAGCTTGGAAAGCTGCAGGTTTTCTAAATCGCTGACTCTGAATGGCAATCACAGTTTTGTGCTGGAGGGCAACCTCCTGGCCTAGTTGTGTCATTCATTGGTGTCACTCTGAATAGGCAGGACTAAAGTAGCAATGCTGCCTGCTCTGCTGACTTCTAACACCCTCCGATACCGCCCACTCCCTGATGCCCTCCTGCTTGTCCAGACTCATTCTGTATTCGGCAGCATCCAGTTCCTGCATCTCAATTGTTAGCACTGATGGACATCTGTCTCAGCTAGCCTAGGACGAGTTGGTGTCAAAGTCAACGTAGCTTATATTTTCCACTTTCTTTCAGTGACATCTGTTCAGAAATCTGTATCTCCCAGTTGTTTCTCTTGCCCTCCTGGGGGTTCATGTATCTTCAGAAGTAAAATAAAATAAAATAAAAAAGAAATAAAATATACGATGATGACTTTACAAATCAAGAAACCAAATCAAGACATTCAGTTTGTCTTGTTACTCGTGTAGCATTTATTGACATCCTTAATTGTTTGGGCGTTTTCTTTCCATTGAATCAGCTGCAAGACCAAAGTATACCCAGACAACTTGCCAAACACGAGCATCGTCATCGTGTTCCATAATGAGGCATGGAGCACATTGCTGCGGACAGTCCACAGTGTCATCAATCGCTCTCCCAGACGCTTACTTGTGGAAATCGTACTTGTGGATGACTTCAGTGAGAGAGGTTGGTCTTACTTTCATCACTTCAATTACCTCAATTAAAGGTTTTACTCTAATGGAATTATTCAATTCAAGGAAGCTGTATTTACTCTTGACTGAACTGTTGTTGCCCTCTTGAGATGTTGATAACAAATAAATAAATGACTATAAAAGGACAATAGTCCAAATCCAAGTTGAAGTGCTTGATTGAATTGAGTGATTCTCTGTTTCTTCAAGTGGATCTTTTTGTGTTCCAGACTTCTTAGGGAAAAAGTTGGAGCACTATGTGCAGACCCTTGAAGTGCCAGTGAAGATTTTAAGGATGGAGCAGCGTTCAGGCCTTATCCGAGCCAGATTAAGAGGGGCAGCTGCCACCAAAGGTCAGGTCATCACCTTCTTGGACGCTCACTGCGAGTGTACTGTTGGATGGCTGGAACCCTTGCTGGCCCGCATCAAAGAGGACAGGTAGGAGTCATATTCAATTCCTCCAACCAATCATGAAGTATCAACGGTTGTAATATCAGGGGCTGAAGTTTACTAAAGTGGTACAGTTTTAATCTTAAATTCCAATTCACATTTGTTGTTGTCGTAAACCAGGACTGCGGTTGTGTGCCCCATCATCGACGTCATCAGCGACGAGAACTTTGAATATATGGCGGGCTCAGATATGACCTACGGCGGATTTAACTGGAAGCTGAATTTCCGCTGGTACCCGGTTCCCCAGCGGGAGATGGATCGACGTAAGGGTGACCGAACGCTTCCTGTCAGGTAGGCAAAGTACTGGTCTCTCATTTGATGACTGATTTCTCTCTTGAGTGAAATTGTTTCATCAGCGCAAGAGAGGAAGTCAGATGACATAAGTGTTACACCGCACAAGACTAATTTTGTGCATCTCCTTCAGGACCCCCACCATGGCAGGAGGGCTGTTCTCCATAGACAAAGCATACTTTGAAGAAATAGGAAGCTATGATCCAGGGATGGATATCTGGGGTGGGGAGAACTTGGAGATGTCTTTCAGAGTGAGTGACATGTGTGATGATAGAGTGAAAAGACATTTCTCTTTTCCAATTATTCCTTTTTTGCTGCTACAGTCGGGGCCATTTGTTTAACTTTCTGACACTGAATGTAAATGAAAGCCCATCTACGGGCTTTTAAGCAGACTACATAAAAACGCCTCTCTCGCCTTTTTGTTGCTTTGACGTGTTTCCAATAGATTTTGCTAAGTGGGAGGGAAAAAAAACAGAAAGAAAACTTGGCAGAACCGTCATTGAATTTATGGAGTTCCACCATTACTGCTGTGGTTGATGATACTCTGAAACATCTTTGATGTATCTAATTAGGATCTCAATCATGAGATGGCAGAGAAGAGCCTCTCCATCTCCATGGTGACATTTAATCCTTGTTGTGGCCATTCTGTATATTTGAAGGCTTTTTTCCCCTTATAATTGACAACATATTTTATGATAACGTAAACTGATGAATCAGTAAAGTTAGGTTACGTCAAAAGGAAATGATATTATGTTTTTGCCACATCTTATGAATTTACACTGTCGCTATGTTTGTTCAGATCTGGCAGTGTGGCGGTTCCTTGGAGATTGTCACGTGTTCCCATGTTGGGCATGTTTTCCGGAAGGCTACTCCTTACAGTTTCCCCGGAGGAACGGGTCAAGTCATCAACAAGAACAACAGGCGGCTGGCAGAAGTCTGGATGGATGATTTCAAAGATTTCTTCTATATCATATCACCAGGTTACTCAGCACACAGAAACAGCTAGCCAAGTCTACACTCATTCTTGACACCCACAGCACTCACCAGGCCAGGCCTCGCCTTTTAAAGGCATACACACTCAAATTTACAGAAACCAAAGTGAAATGCGAGTATGGCAGCCCCCAGAACATCCACATTACTGTTATCCAATGTATCGATTCTCAAAGTATTTGATTTCTGCATCCTAGAATAAGGTAAACGTGACGTCAACTCGGCAACAATATCAGGGGCATGACAAAATTCGTCCACTTACGGAGACACACGAACAAGGTACAGACAGAGAGGAGCACCCCCACCATCTGTCCGCTCGCTAATGTGATTAGCCTCCAGCTAGGCTCCGCCGGAAAGCTCCACTTAAATGTTTTAGATACCGGCCAACCTTCCTGGGATCATCACTAAATCAGCCGGATCTTAAAGTGCAAATTGTGACCTTTCTGCTTCACCTTAGCAGGCGGGCTAACGGGTGGAGGTGGCGTGATGGATGAAAGCTTCTGTATAGCACGGCCCCTCAATCGCTAAACCGACTCCACCTGAGGCTTTAAAGGGAGTGATGTGGGAATACGATCGGCGTCTCGTGTTGCCAATAAAAGTACATCTCCTTCCTGGTCCCTGCGCTGCACTGGTGGTTTTGCGATCAAAGAGGCTATTCATCATCCGCAACATGTGATGCTCGGAACAGATACAGACTGAGCAAGAAGGAGCCAAAGACAAATTGAGATGCCAGGGGGCAAAAAAATGAGAAGGGCCTTCGCTTTCATCTAAACTGATTTGAAATTAAATTTCCCCCGATAATAGTGTGCTGACAAATCTAAACGTCGACAGGAGTGAATGGGTTAATTCCGGCAATACCTACAAAAGGCCACTAGCTGACAGTATTGTCTTGTGCACTCACAATTACGTATGTGTCAGCTATTTATTTTTAAAGTGTTGTGCAGTAATAAGGTTGAGCCTGAAATGAATGGACACACTTTACATTACTTCCCATGGGTACAATTGTTTTAGAAGTGGAACGACTTGAAAGTCAAGCCAGCATCTCAAATCCGATTGTATCCCCTTGTACTGAATCTCAAAGTCCAAATTGCACCTGCAGGTGTGATGCGCGTCAACTACGGGGACGTCTCCTCCCGCAAAGCCCTCCGTGCAGCCTTGAAGTGCAAACCTTTCTCCTGGTATCTTGAAAACATCTACCCGGATTCCCAGATCCCTCGAAGATATTACTCACTTGGTGAAGTATGAGATTTTTTTTGGGTCCTGTGATCTCCCCGCGACGCGCTGGTACACTGCCTGACTGCGCTGTGAATCACATCTTTGCTTATTTTATTGCTTTGGGACAAATGGAATCTAAGGAGGGCTTAAGAGATGAGTTTCGACATCCCTCTGTGTTTGGCTTGTACTTGTATGATAAACAAACAGTGGGATGTACAGGAGGGAGGTATTGCTACAAGCACATTGGTGATATAATACTTGGGAAAAGATGTTGCACAGTCGAGTACACTAGGTGCATTTTAAACACTGATAATGCATATTTTAACTTTGTTGGAATAATGTCAAATAGACAGCTACTAAGCAATTAATGTTCGCGTCAAACTGCAACATGAGTATATCTTGGACTCAGCGGATGATGTAATTAACTGTAAAAGTAAAAGTCAGCATCAGAAATCTGCCTTTAATCCACCCAAGATTCCGACCGGTGTCCTTGGAAATTCAGTGCGATATCGACTTTTGTTCTCCCAGGAAATAATGGCCATATAATGTTGCCAAGCCAACCTTAGGCTACATTAACACTATGTTCCGTTGAGGCGGTAAGAAACTGACTCAGCTGCGGTAAAATGTGGTGAAGGCAACTATTCGGACATGTGTTCTCAGTAGTCAGCATTTATAGAAATGACCAGCTGTGCAACTGTTTGGGTACGGATTCAACAATCATTTGTAACGATGTTTGATGTGGACAGATCAGGAACGTTGAGACCAACCAATGCGTCGACAACATGGGACGAAAGGAGAACGAGAAAGTTGGCTTCTTCAACTGCCACGGCATGGGTGGTAACCAGGTGAGGAATAACTTGGGAAATTTCTCCAATCAGTTTATAGCTTACCACTGATATTACCACCCATATGGTAATGGCCCCATTAGTAGTTAAGGGATAGCCACAGCTGCCACGTCACTTTCAATGGGTCGATTGAACAAATCAGTAATATAAAACACATACTGAACATTTATCCACAACAAGCAACACGCAGCCGGGCTAACGATTAGCTAATTAACAGCTAGCTACCAACCTGAGCGTTTTGAAATATATTTGATCGCTGTAATCCTAATCTTCATTGACCCCAACATGTTTTTAGTACTTGGAGCAATATGAAAATTCCACATTAATAGATTTCATAATTTAAGGCAATTTTTGTGGACTTGATTTCAGGTGTTCTCATACACGGCGGACAAAGAAATTCGGACAGATGACCTCTGTTTGGACGTCTCCCGCCTTAATGGGCCCGTCGTCATGCTCAAGTGTCACCACATGAAGGGCAATCAAATGTTTCAGTACGATGCGGAGGTAAGAAATTGGATACTTTCCCAGAATGAAAACATGCCTTCCTAGTCATTTGACCAGCAGGTGGTGCTGAAGGTTATTTTTTTTAAACACACATTTTACTGGAGCAGCTGTTTTCTCCCATTGTGTGTTCTCTTCTTTCGCCCAGTTTATTGGCAAATGGGAATATGATTTTGAGGTAAGCAATAGGATCCATCACCTGACAGACATTTCCCCCAATGGTGCTAGTTTATGAAACCTAAATAGTGACATATCTCTCCTTATACACTGTGTGGAGTCTTGGTGGTCATTAGATTCCGTTGTCATTGCAAGCCTGTGCACCTTTTAGAATGAATAGAAATTGTTTGGTGTGGTTTCAGAATGAAATCCATTTCGAACGACATTTTACATGCATGAACAATAAGATGTGTTGATTCCAATGCACCTGATTTTTATCTGAAAATTTTACTACCGTAATTTTCGGACTAAAAGTCGCTCCGGAATATAGGTCGCATTAGCCATAAAATGCACAATAACGTGAAAAAAAACATATATAAGTTGCTCCGGAGTATAAGTCGCATTTTGGGGGGAAATGTATTCAACAAAATCCAACACCAAGAACAGACATGAACGAGCAACAAAAGGCTAAATGATAGGTATGCTAACGTGACAAACACAAACGAAGAGCTGAGAACGGGCCTGACATAACATTCAGAGTTATTAAAAAAATATTACATAAATAACACGTTTATAAAACCATCTGTGTCACTCCAATTCATTAAATCCATCGATCGTCCTTTGTCAACAATGGGTGCGGGCCGCTGACGGCGCTTGCACTTCAAAATATTCCATAGGCCCTTATAACGATATATAAATTAGATATCAAATAACTATTATATAAGCAATAATATTATCAAACCATCTGTCATCAAATCCATAAATCATTAAATCCATCGATCAAATTCCTCGTCCTTTGTCAACAACGCCGCGCGTGCGCCCTGACGTCAGCCTTGTCGTTATTCCACAGATCTAGTATATAACTATATTGTAGTGTTAACAAAGTACAAGGAAAGACGTGGGTTTGGTAAACGGCTCTTTATTTAACAAAACAAACTTCCAGGCGTGTGGCGGCGTGGACTTCCAGCCACGGAGGTGGAAGAGAGATCCATAGAATAGGACCGGGCGTGCGTAAAAGCCATGAACGAGCCCCATCCACCGTCCCTGGACAGCCACCCGGCCGAGCGCCGGCCCCCGACTTCTATCCATGGAGGTGAAAGAGAGCTCCGTAGAGTAGGACCGGGCGTGCGTAAAGGCCATAATAGCTTTTCAAACCTTCTGTGTCACTCCAAATCCTTAAATCCTTCAAACTCTTCGTCCTCCATGTCACTTAGAAACAAAAGCCGCTAATGATGCCCGTAGTACGTGGGGCCCTTCGTCATCTTCGTCATTCCGTGATCAATCTTTGTCCTTTTTGTAAACAACCGCCGCGCCGCGCTGCTGACGTCACTTGAAATTCAAATTGCAGTAATCCCTTGCTACATCGTGGTCCGTTTATCATAGTTTCACTTTTTTTTTTTTTTTTTTTTTAAATTTGTGAAAAAAATCACATAACGCTCATCATTATAAGTCGCCCCCCCCACCCAAACTACGAAAAAAAACCACGACTTATAGTCCGAAAATTACGGTATATTTAAAAAGCAACAAGATGTAAGTAAACAATGTTTTTATAAAACTCTTTGATTGAAATTGAATCTCAACGCTAAGGACAAAGTATAGAAACTCTGCCGCTGTTTGTATCTCTCTTCCTGAGTCTTCCGGCACATTAAATCATATTCTAATCCATTTATTTGTTGTTCACATGGGAGACAGACGTATGACCTCAGCAGGGATCATAAATAAGTGCGCTCATCAAGGTCGATGTGTGTTTTGAATACAAAACAGACAAGATAGACTGTTTATTTTTAGTCAATCTGTGCCCGAAAGTGGCCGGGGTTCTGTGGGGCTCCATAAATGCCAATTTCAATTTTCGTCTTGGGTCACAACCTTAAAATTACTTTGAAATTATCAGTCTATGGGAGATATTAAATCCACAGGGAGAAGGGGGTGGCGGTGGTGGGACATGCAACTCCCACAAGAACTTTGATATTTTGTGCAACACAGGAGGAGGGACACAAGGGTCCCTCAAAGACTTTGATCAGACCAGGCACTGTGTCTAAGATCTTTATCTCCAAAAAGGCACAAGATGGTATTAAATGTTCCTTGGAGCACTGAACAGTAGTTTGCTGTCTATTTTTAGAGTCGTGATTCCTGAGAGAGCTGATATTTGGTTTTCCCATGTTAGCATTGTATTGCCTTGAACCGCTGTCTTTCGACAATCAACAGCCGACTAGATTGTGCCTTTTAAGTCTATCCGTAGTTCCAAGGAAAACATTGTTTTAAAATCTGTTCTGACTCTCAAACTGACTGTGGAGATGGAGTACCATGAGCCTATTGGTATTTTGCAGCCAATGACATTCCCTTAATAATATTTCATCAATTGGATCACGTGAAGAAAGCCTTTACATTTGAGATGGTTCAAGAAAGTTGCCTATATTTCTCAGAGTTTTAATAGATATTTCTGTCAAGCTAAGAAAAGTTTGCCGCTACAGGGGCTATACGGTCTTGTGGACTGTGAAAGTGGGTTGGAGGGTAGCTTTTCCACCAGAAAGGATAATGAGCAGCACCTTGATTTTGAGAATGCCCCAAAGCATTCACCCTCCCGCTGTCACTCAACCACTAGCAGCCATATTAGCTTCCAAATCTGGAATATCACGATGGTACGGTACTCCCATCTGAATAGCCCGGTAGGCTTAATGTCATCTAAATAGTTTCACGCTACGGCAGATATGCTTTCAGCCGTGTCCAAGACCCAAAGCATTTGAGCTCTTAGGAATCAACAGACTTGGATAGGGGACATTCGGGAAAAACTTGGAGGTGACCCACTTTTAAGTGTAGCCCTACCATGCTCCTTTTGAGTTGCATCATCTCTAGCCAGTGTTTGCTGAAATGTGGTCTCTCTGCATCGCTGCCCATGTTTGTTCCGGTATGGCACAATGCAATACTAACTTTGATTGGTACAGCAAGTCCTCTGAAACAACTCACTTCGCGCTCAACCAAACAACAGACTGGCAACACCGGCATGAAGCCAGTGCCTTCAACTTTTCAGTCACTTTAGATTCCTGCGTGAACCCAAGTTAGTATTTGTGAACTACAACTGAATCAAATTCAAATCAATTTAAAATTTTGAGACCTAGAGAATCAATATGGAAATTGAATTGTGCGGATCTGAATAATACCGAACTCTAGAGTTTATGTCAAGCCCCCAGAAGAAAAAAGGGTATCGATCTACTGGCAGACAAGAGGAGTTGATGACCCCTCCCAAAAAGAATCAAGTAAGGAGGGATCAAATGATTTCCCTCGAGCTGCTGCTGTATATGACGGCGTAGCCTCATTCCCTTGAGGTCTGTGACTTCCAAAGCTTACTTACAGCAGGCTTACATCCAACAGTTCAGTGCATTTCATACAGTAATTTCCAAATCGCATTTCAATGACATCGCAGTCCTTCCAATTAACCCCTGCAGAGTGAACGATTTGCATAAATAACACATTAACTTCCAACGGCTGTGACATTTGTGTTCTTCGCCCGGAAAGCTATTAAAACACGAAAAATACATTACAATTTGTGGTCCATTAGCGAGAGCCTCATGGTGATTTGCATGTTTTTACATTCTGTGTCTTAAAGAAGGTTGAGTTTAAGTGTTTTATTCATGAAGCTTTTTTTGTTTTGTCTTATCACCCAAAACTGACACTAAAATCTTGTAGTTTGAACTGATGAGGTTAAATAAAACGCAAAGAAAAAACCCAAATCAGTATTTAGCGTGGAAATGTTCTGGCAATAACATTACGACTTTCCTTCCCTTTTGCTGGCCGCAGAAGCACACCTTCCTCCACATTATCACCCAGTCGTGTCTGACCATCAGCCGCCTCGAGGACGGCACCTTCGGCCCTACTGTGGAGTACTGTAACAACAGTCCCCTTCAGGCCTGGATCCTGCACAACTTAACTCAAGTGGAGGTTGCTAGGCGCCTCTACTACAGCGCCACTGACTATTTTCTTTAAGCTTCAGCCGTGCTCTGAACGGCTTTCGAGGTGAGCAGTATTGTAGAGAGAAAGTAGCTAGATTACTACAGTAGCACTTTTTGTTTTAGTAAAGTAGAATACTAGTTTGGGTTACTAACCGACAGTAGACACTTGAAACACGGTTGGGATTTGTTGGCTCGCTCAAGGGCAGAGATCAAATAAGGCAAAACAATCTTTATACGTCTGCATAGGACACAGCATAGCGGCTATCCTCGCTAGCTTCAGCTTTTGCGGGCTTGTCAGCAAACTCTGATTTGTGCTCACGTTGGTATTTTTAGTGAGAACAGATCAAGTCTGTTTTGGTCAGGTTGATTTTCAAGTATTAATTCAAATGAAGGCTTTTAGGAAGCATTAAGGAGTCTTTGATGATAACCTTTCATAGAGAAGGCATGTAAACAGAGGCACACCAAGACAGATGTCCCATTGAGCTGGTTCAGCGTGTACGATGCTATCCACGAAGCCTTTTGTCGGTCATCACGCTAAATTAGATCTCATTTGACATTTGTTTTCCATCATCAATATTTAATGTTGAAAATTCACTTGCTGCCGGGCGAGGACGTGTTTATTTTTAGTTCAATATTGTTTGTGTGCGAGGTTGATTGAAAGGGGGCTGACCATTGTTTACAAGTTCTTTTGAAGTGATCCTTCATTTTGAACCATGCTTTTTGTGGACCAGGTCCTTCAGGCCTCTTTGCCATCAGCAGCTGCGTACACTGTACTGTGCTCGTGTTATAAAACCCACCAATGCCAATTATCGGCAGCATTCTGCCTGCTCATTTACATGCAGCATTTGTCTGTTTTTGTCTCTCTCCAGCCAGGTGTCTATGCAGCTCTGTTTACCCCCCGATGTGTTACCGGGAGTCTGAATGGTGTTTTGTTGTGCCGTTAGAAAAGAAAGAAAAAAGATGGAAAGAGCAATTTGACTGGCTGCGTTTTTTTTTGTTTTGTGTCCAGGTTGCGTAAATTGGGTAAGGATCTCCCATGGTTGCTAGTGTGTGTCAGAGCAGTCAGAAGTGACCTGCTGTTTGATGGCCTGAATTGCCTTCACTCTTAGTTCTGTATACCAAGAGGGAGAGCTCAGAGCGCCGCACCATTAGAGCCGACGAGACTTTTGCAGCGAGACAAAGGAACTCGTCGTTTTCGTAGAGCGGCTCTTTCCAAAGTCGCCACGAGCGCGCGTTATTCAGGAAAGCCTTTTCAGTGGTTCATGTGAGCTGCCGGGCAACCAAGGATAATGTTCCTCAGCTGGGGCTTACGGTCAGAACCTGTCTTCATTTAATTAGCCGAGTTCAGCTGCGCACACATTCAGCAGCTTGCTCCGAAAAGACGCCGCGAGGCTGAGATGAGAGTTTCCGCTTCCCCGAGAGGGGACATGAAATAATTATGAGCAAAGGACAGGACCTCCATACATTTCTTTTAAACTTGGAAAGATTTTTCTCCTTCTGTTGCAAGGTTCCTTAACCATTTCATTTTCTAGGATACTGCGTTTTCATTATTGCGCAAAAAAGCCTCTCTAAAAAGCCTTGATAAAGATTACGAAAATAATTTCACAATCAAGCAGACTATTTTGTGCCAAATAGTAGGTCCTATTTCAAATAAAATGGTTTTAAAAATACTATCGAGTTACAAACAATGCAATGTTTCCCATTGAAACACATGGCAATGCTAACTAATCGTGACCACTTGTATCTTAAATCATCTTTCCCCATTGAAATGATTGAAAAGGCAATTAATATTTCTCATTCTCTCAAAAGGACCCAATAAAAACTTCTACTGTAAATGTTTTAATTAAAAAAACAACAACACTAGCATCTGGTGCCTTGTTGAAAGTACCGCTTTCCACAATGAGATTTGACAAACACATACCGCACCCATATATATATATTTTTAACTATAGCAGGGGTCTGTGTTCTACTGAGTGCTCTTCTCCTTTTTAGTTTTTCAGGGGGAGGATTATTCGGAAGGTTTGTGATGTTGTACAACACCTGCTCCCTTTGTTCTTCTGTTTGAACAAAGCTGCTGTGGAAAAAAAAGCACCGTATTGCTTGACTTCATGATGTGTGTGCATTTCTTTGTATCCCGGTAGAGAAGGTTAGGCTCTTGCGTTTTATGACCCAAGTGCAAACATAGCTCCAGTGTCTGTGTGTGCACACTGGTTTGAGTTATCTCCCGACAGTCCAAGCGCAATCTCTCAATAATGAAGGAAATCTTGAATTAATAAAGAACTGAAATGCCAGTTTGATCATTTGGCGTCATATCTAGACGAAGAATTGGAATCAGCTTTACTGGACAATTATGTTGAACACAAAAGGTGTCGAGTGAAATGAAGGACCAGAGCACAGAAAATGCATTCTTGCAAAAATGCCCTAACTACAATGATGCCTTCCACTGCCCCGCCCCCAAATTGTTTTCCAGAGCAGAGGCAATGCTTGGGATTCTGTCAAGTAAAGCTACTCCAGTGGGGAGTAAAATTGTAAATTACTTCTGTGGGAATTCACTTAAACGCTCCACTCAGCTTGTTCGTGGGCCCCTGAGCATCAAACGACGTAAGGAAGGTCGTGCTGCGCTTAAGCTTAACTCATCACATCGGCTCTGTTTTTCTCATCTCGTCTTAAGAGCACTTATTTCTCCTCTGGCTCCTCTGGAGCATGCCAAGGAAATGACAGCAGAAAAGAGAAGCTGAGTAAGGACAATACGGAGCAAGTCCATTCGTCAGCATGATCTTGTGAAGACGTGACACTTGAGGTTAAAAGTGTTTGCGTCGCCATTAACAAAAAAAATATGTGGTTATTTCCTTGTTTCTCCAGAGACTCACCTTGCTGCACGTCAACAGCAACCAATGTTTGGACATGCCCTTCGAGGAGGACAAGATGGTCCCCAGCTTGAGGAACTGCAACGGAAGCCGCTCCCAGCAGTGGCTGCTCCGCAACATGACGCTGAGTCTCTGATACCACCATGGTCCAGGTTCTCCATGCCTTCAACGGGTGGCTCTAGCCTTGCTAATTGCCTCCATGGTCATTGATAGAGAACCCTCTAGTCTAGCACATGGCCATCTTGCACCTTTTACACCTCATTTCAGGTTCAAGAGATGCTGCCCTTTGGGCTAGATAACAAACTGCACAACTGGCAATTAAATTGGCTGCCTGGTGCACAAACAGCGCTAGTAAAACCAATGCTTTGCTGCTGGACATGTCATGACGGAAAAAAAAAAAGAGCGTCTACATTTAAATGTACAAGACTGTCTGATATCCTAGTACAATCCTTGTTGATGTAAAAGTAAACCATCCTCCTTTCATATCAGTGGTTTGCAGTCAAGTGAAGACGGGATATTGACGGTAGATGAAAATGTCAATATTTGACAAATCCCCAAAAAATATCTGCTCATGATGTATCAGTTATGATTTTTTATGATTTGTGTGTGTGAAAATATACACATTTTGAAATGAAACAGTTTGGAGGTTAAGGTTGGAACCCAAAGCAGCAACAGAGTGGAATAATAATGTAATATTGTTTTTTTTTTCAGCATACCGATACTTATTTTGAGTAAGTCAACGATACCGTGTACCAATACTTGATAATGCAATGACATCTTTAACTTTAGTAAAATATTGTTCAAAACCACAAACCTTTCTTGAATGTTGCTTGATTTTCACTGAACACTTTTTCAAGTAACTTTTCATTGCTGGCATTTTTAACATCAATCTGCACATATATTTTTTTCCAGTCTTGCCATGCATTTCAATTAGTTTTAACTATTGGGAATATATTTTAGGCATCAAGGGGTTAAGAAAAAATATTCACTCAATTCGATACCACAAGGTGAAAGAAAAAAAAAGCGCCGCAACAAAAAGAGCACACAAGGACAATATTTGTCTTACCGCAATGGGAGGAGAAAGCAATGGTTGCCAGGAAGACGCCCGAGATTTACAGAACGAGGAGCTGTATGGGGGGGGGGGGGGGGGGGGGAAGCCCCATTGGCTCGTACAAAAGAACAATCTGGCGTCTTGCGGTTGTGCATGCAGAGCACAGTGGGAACCGATTGCGCGCCGATTCCCAAGAGCTCCCGGGTGCTAGCCACCTTGCTAACACCCCCCAGCTTGGCGTGCCCCCTTCTCCATCCCACCCCAAGAGAACGAGACAAAACAGGTAAGCGCCAACTGACAGTAAAAACAAAAGTCAGACAGGACTTGAGGCAAAACAATGTCTCTGGGTAAGTATTTCCCATGGCAACGGTTGAGCGACGTTTGTTGCTAGGAGAAGCGCTGTGGAGATTTTCGAACATGTTCTGGAGAAATGTTTTCGGAGCTCCCCGAAGCACAAGTATAATTAAAAAGTCAGCGGTCCATCAGCTGTCCTGACGTGACTGAACATTTTTCAACAGTAGCGTCGCCGCCCGCCGCTCAATACCTGCCCGCTTTGAATTATTTTGAGGGTCATCCTACATTGGCAACTTTAGTCACGTAAAAAAAAAATATGTTGTGTGCCCTTCCCTAAAATGTAAAAAAAAATGCTCCTAAACAACTCTAGTTCTTGTTATGGGAATTTCAGAACAGATACAAAAAAATAGTGATAATTTTTATTAACACATTTTAATAAATTAAACAAATTTTAATGAGATTATTAGCGATAAGTAGTACATCCATAGACTTGATTATTGTCATTTGGACATTGAAGACTGAGATGCAAAACTCACCGCCAATGTTGAACTTCCTGCTTTGCATTCTTTATGGATTTTGTTCGGTGTAATGAACACAGACATCCAATATTGGAAGCTGTACAGAAATACCTGAAATAAGAAATAAAGAATTTTTAAGATTGAACTTGTCTTCCCAGAGTTTAATCCGGCATTTACAAACTGTCCCGGAACATACAGACTGACAGCTTCTCCAAAGTATCACGAAACGTCAAATCTTACAGCTCTCATCCTGGCAGAATATTGGTGTAACGCCAAAAAATGATGGCAAGTAACTTGGTGGCCCCATTAAAAGTTTTATACACGACATTCAGCAGGGAAAATGTATGTGTGTGTGTGTGTGTTAATCATTGCCTTTGCGCGCCAAAACAACTTGTCAGGAATAGAATTGGCCTTTTGGATTGTATCGCAACCTTTCTAGCTTTTGTTTCTTAAAAGGTAGCACTCAAAAGTTGCCTTTTTAATTACTCCCCCAGAACGCCACTACCCTTTCCGCTTTACAAAGTAAACCTCGGTAGTGCGGGACTATTAATAGGCGCTGAGGAGCTGACAGCACATCAGCGCCGCACCTCGCTCCCCGCGGGCGCTCTGTCGGGACTCGCCGTAGCAAGCTCTCGCACCTGTAGGAAGCAAAACCCAGGCTGGTTAACTAAGCCTGTGAGGATAAGATATAGCGGCTCCGCGGCCGGTGCCGGGGGAGTCCATTAAGGGTGTGATGCTTTGAAATAATAGCCCTAATGGAGGCCTTATCTCGGACTTTGTTTGGCTCACTGGGCCTTTCGCCAAGGTGGAGCATGATCACAGCGTCTCACCATGGTGACCGAAGCGTCAGCTCATATTTGAAAAGTCGCTGCTCTTACTTTTAGGTAAAGATAATCTAAGCGACTTCAATTGCATCAATCAAGTTTGAATGATGCTGTTTTGAATTTCTCTTTATTTTAGCTAGGTGAATGTTGTCTCTCACACTGACTCCAAATACTTGAAGCATTTCAAGAGATATAAATCAGCCTGCTGCATTGATGAATGGCTCCTCATTTGCAGCTCGGTTGGTGGCTGTCAACAAAAGCAATATCAGCCAATAACAGCCTCGTTGATAAATATGTTTATCCTTCATTAAGATGTTTTTGGCACACACGTCTTTCAAAACACTGAGCACATGCTTTGCACATCCATTAGACCGCCTTGAAATACTTTCCGTGCGTTGACTCCAAACACGGCGCTGTACGTTTTTGCGTCCAATTGTGCCTGATGTGCTTGATTGTATTCTTTACAGAGTTGCCGTTTCTCCCGGCTTCAATATAACAGGGTCCATCAAGTAAGTGAATCCAATCATGGGTCGGGGAGGTAGTAAGGATAATCAAACACTAGCCGTCTTTTTTCTATTCAGTCCACAGCTAGCATCTTCCGCAAAGTTGACGCAATCTCGGCATTCCTCACAAGCTAATCGTCAAATACACAATGTAGAATTTTGCTTTGCCTTCCACTGTCCCTCTGCACATTTGTCAGTGCATCTTTGTCTGCTAATTTAGCGGCTGGTATTTGAAATGTGCGAGGTTTACGTTCAAGGCTATTTAGGGAGAAGAAAATCATCATTTTCTAGCATGTGGCTCTTGCGTAATTCTGTATTGATTTGAAGGATGGAAGTGGCCCCTTACAAGTATCTCCAATGTGATCATCTCCATTAGGTGACAAAAGCTGTGATTACGTTGAGGGGCCTTGTTGCTTTCAGCAGTAATTGTGACCCTAATCAATTAAAAGCTTTGCTTCAACAGCCGCTTTACTATTTTTGACATCAAATAAGAACCAGATGGGAAGAGCAAGGGGGAATGCTACGTTACTAAATATTTTCATCTATTACGCTCCAATAATGTGGGACTGCAGTACAGCACATTATTATTATTAATTATTATTATTATTTTATTTATTATTATGTGCTTGATAAAGAATTTACTGTCAATTAGGGCTAACTGGATGTTTCAGTAATTATGTGTCAAAGTACACTGGTTGAGAATATTAAAAGTGACACAATGGAAAGCAGATGTTTTATTTTGTCTTGAGGTGAAGATTACAAAGGAAGCCGGAAAACGAGAGAAGATTGTCCGATATGATTGCCGATCCACTCAGCGAATGACCTCCTATGATGGCTGATTTTGAGAGGAGCGCAAGTGCATCTCATGTTCTACTTGGCTCTGATTGGATTAATAAATCAATCCCCTCCACATCCGCCCAAGATCACACAGGCTATTTTTATGAAATGGGTTGCAGGCAAACATCAAAGAAATGTGTCATTTATGGATGACAAAAGTTGGACTGGGCTACTACGATTGCCTCAATAATTCACTTCCAGTAAAGAAGGTTGAACACTAAAAACAACAAAACAATACCTGGCATCTGCAAATTAGAGAGGTAGCTAACTATAACAAATATTCCTATTTACGTTTTTACATGTGGTCATGAAGAAAAATCTGCCAAGTGTCAATGGGAGTTATAAAATAGGCAAAAATGCCCATCCCCAGCTCATCTGCATAGTTTCGGGCACCGTGTTTCACATCAGCTGCCTCCTGACGTGTGACAAGAACAAGCCCCTGCATGAACCTCCTCCTTGTATTCGGCTGTCACAGACACAGCCGGTGGGGCTTTCGTAAAAAGTGTGTTGAACACGATTCTCTTAGAAGAGGAGCCACTCAAAAGCAAGCGGATAACCTCAATAACACATTTTCCTTTTATTATGATAGCTGTACTAGTTTTTAGCAATCAAATTTATCTCTGTTCCATTTTAATCATGGATTGATGTCGTGACTAATAATAGTTTATTATTATTGTTAAACATATCAATGTCACTAATTGGAGTAACAACTAGTGACATTTGACCAAATCAACAGAGCCAGGAAACCACTTAACCGCACAGAGTCTCTGCACAGCCTCACACAGAAGTACGGTAATTTTGCAAAACATGGCAGCAATCTATATTTAACTTACAGTTATGCTCGAGCCCACCCACGACCTGAGAGGACAAGCGGTGAAGAAAATGAATGGATGGACTGAAACAGCAACAACAGCAGCTGTCATCTGCATCTGTCTCAGTCTGTGAAAAAACAAACACAAATAGGATTGCTTTGTGGAATAAACCCAGGAGGTCAACCAGAGCATGTGAATGCAAATTATAGTGGGGAGGATTCAAAATGAGCCGACAGAAAAACATGTACGAGCAGTAATGAAGTTGGAAGAGCTCAAATTCCTTTTGAGTAATAAAATGGAAGGGTGACGTGTGATAGATTTGTGAAGTGGACTTAAGTAACCTTAAAATAAAAGTTATACTCACCAAAGACGCTCATTGATTGAAAGAAAATTCCATCCTTTTCAAGCTACCTGGGTTGGGTATTCTCGCCAAAGATAGCGAAATGTTGCTACTCTGAAAGTGGCGAATACCTTGCTGGGTTGGAAATAAGTGAGAGTAACAGCGTCGTCCTACCTATCCTAATAATGTCCATTTTTACTCGAAAAGTTCGGCTTGAAAATGAATTTTTAATCTTGACCGACATTTAACCCTTTCCGTTCGCCACCTGCGCGGAGAGTAAAACCCGCTGAGTAGCTCTGATTAACCAATCAGAAGACGGGAAAGCCTACGTCATGGCTCTTGAGTCGCGAATCTTAAATCTGATTGGTTCAGGTACTGAAGATTAAAGAGCAATTTCTTTAGCGTGTGCGCGCGCATGTGCGCGTGTTCGCGTCGGCAGACGTAATTCTGGTGGCAAATATGATCCACATGACAACACGTAGAAGCTGAAAGCTGATTGGATAATGACAAATTAACCCACAAACGACTGGAAACTACGCCACGGTCGCAACCAGACTGTTAGAAATAAATTAATTTCATGTAAGTTGAAAATACTCTTACGTTCTTTTTTTTATTTTCTGGTTGACATTCGTTTACATGTCACCAGTTACTAAGAAATGATGTAGCAGTTTCGACTTCGCATTTCAGATCAGTGACACCGTTTCCCAGTCTTTTATTTTTTTTAAGTCAGAAAAGTGCATTTTGTTATATGTCGGGATACTTATTATCGCTTGGTTGGAGGATCCATTTACGAGATCGCACTGTTGACCGTGTGCTTGCGCTAATTGCATTCTTTCGATGCGTGCGCTTAAGACAGACAATTGGACACTTGTAATGAGTATATCAGCAGAGAGCTGCCACTGCATACTGTGATGCAGGCTGCCCGTTGGCTAGTCCTGACTAATAGCCCTATTTTTCGCTCTGCAAATATGTGAATAGTCCCCCCCTCGGCCACCATACTCACAATGCTTGCTAGATGACCCACTTTGCCCCTTGCAACTCATTATAAAAAGTTGTGCTCAACTGTAATGCTCACCTGGCAATTAGGATGACCTGCTGTCTGAAGGAGTGCATCAACATTTCTCCAACCTGCTATGCAATCATTTATTTGAGTCTCCTAACTCCAATTTGGACTGTTTTGTGTCAGACTGGACAAGAGATAAAACAAAAAGAGGCCACAGTCGTTTGAGGTTTTGTCGGGTATTGATCGCGAAACAACTGATCCAAATATTGTTCAAAAATAGCACAAGAATCAACCCGTAGAAGTTGACATTTAACAAAACAAACAACTGAAAACGCATCCGTGCTTCATTTTCTCATCTGAGCAGAGGCACCCGCCTTGTGGGTGAGGAAGTCACTTTGATTGTTTATTGATTTATTAATCTAATGAGACTGCAATGGCTTCTTTACTCGTATATCTCCATAGCAACCAGTTTCTTGTCAGCTATCCCAGTGGCTGTCAGCATGGATTAATGGATTAGATGATAATGGCGTTGGCAAGAAGCAATACAAAAGGTGATGTACTGTCGAGGTCTTGGTCATTGTCGTGTGTCTTTGACAGTATCAAGTGTATACTTTGATTTGTCCAACTTTGAGTGCGGCCATTACAGTGTGTGCTGGTACATCGATTGCCACGCGTTGGTCGGTTGTGCCTCATTATCGCTTTTCCCAAGATCTGAATTCAAAGCATCGTTTAAAGAGAATAAAAGTAATTGCTCAGTTGAAGGTTGTTTTGAAAACTCCCACAGCACTCAAAGATCCGCCAGCCTACAGGATTTACGCAGGTCAAGTAAACAGAGCCCCTGAAGGTAAAGACTTTAGATTTGCCGATGTGACTTGATCCGAGCACTCGCGTCTAGACTTTGCTGAGCTTTCGTCCGATAACTCCTTTGTGGCCTGTTTTCCTTTGTGTGTGTTACATTCGGCACCTTGTCTCCAGAGATCTTATCGAGTGTTTTCAGCGAGTGTCAGCAGCCCTTCCCTCAATGCGCTGTGCTCTGCTAGGACCTTGTGTGGAGGCTTAATGGAATAATGCTGGGAGGAGATGGAGAAGGAGGGGTGTGTGTGTGTGTGTGGGGGGGGGGGGGGGCACTGGAGGTTGTTTTGCACAGGTGACCTAAAAGCTGATGTAAACACGGTGCACATGTAACCAAAGAGGACAAGTCTGCTTGTACAATAAAGGTTATCGTGCATTTGGAAAGCGGATCAAATAGACCATAATATTTTTAAATTAATTGCAGAAGGATAAAGTGTTGTATAATCTGTACAGTCATTTTGTAAAAGGATGCAGAAAATAATATGCTGAAGCACAATGTAATGGGCAAACACACTTCTAATTTATTATTATTGTTTTAATTTTTATTAAATTGCAAAAAAATATCCAGTCCTGGATGGCCCCTGTCTTGCAACCGCAAGGCTTGCTCGGAGCTATTAATAAAATTGTATGTTTGTTGCCACATGTAGGGCACCGCCAGGACTTGCCAACAATTCCTCAGTGATCCTACAGGCCTCTTCAGAGATCCCTGACCTGTTTTTGTCTCATCTTTTCATCCATTTTGGAAGGCTGTGCAATCCTCAGTAGTACTGTGATTGCATATTTTCTTTTTCCTGTTCCGCTGTGTACTTTATGTAACGCTGTGGGACTTTTTTGTGTCCTCCTCTTCTTTTGGACAATAGTAGACAGTAAACGATCCACTTCTCAATTAGAATGCGTCCACGTCCACTTTTGGTGACATCGTGCTGTTCCACATATCCACCCACTCGATTGCCTGTCATTGTACCACCGCCAGAAGCCAGTGAACGCATCACTGGCAGCGTGTGCAAGTGCGCAGGAGCAGCTCGCCGAGAAGTCAGATGGAAAGAAGCAGCAGAGGAAGAGGACGTCATCATGAGAGTCCATTCGACGTTAGTCTGAAAGACAAGAGAAGGAGAAAGTGGACTAACGAGACTATTCG
This sequence comes from Syngnathus floridae, assembly GCF_059516105.1. NCBI lineage: Eukaryota > Metazoa > Chordata > Actinopteri > Syngnathiformes > Syngnathidae > Syngnathus > Syngnathus floridae. The sequence continues at coordinate 11,277,337 of NC_142420.1, read as the reverse complement.
GATGCATGTTTCCATCAACCCACTGCAGAAAGCGAGCCAGGGAGAAGCCTGCGGCAGCGAGTGCGCACCGAGCCTTTCCCCAATCCTGGAAATCAAGCTCATTACGCGGTGTTTTTAGGACTGCGCGGAAGCGCGTGGATTTGGATTTGGAGCCATTTGCCTTTGAGCAATTTCTGTTTTGTGATGAGGAAGCCACAAGAAGTGGACACCTTAGCTTGTTGTGCGTAATTTGTTGTTTTTCCTGCTTCGCCCTCTCGTGTGTCTTATGGCTCCCCTCGACTGGCTTGTGAAAGTACACGCGCCCTGGTGATTATTTCATGGCTGTGGGGCGCAGCGGGAGTCGTGCGTGGAGAAAGAGGACGGTGTGAGCAGAAGGCAAGCGAGGCAGCGCACTTTTTTTTTCTACCTTTCTTTTATTTTCGTCTTTGCGCACGGACACTGGAGGTGGAGGAGGAGGCGGCAACTCACACCAGCGGACTTTTTTTCTTATCTTCTCACCACTATTGTTGTTATTGTCTCACTGCCTCTTGTTTTCTTCCGTAGTATGTCTGCACTCCGAAAGAAATTCGGGGACGATTACCAGGTAGTGACCACCTCATCCAGCGGCTCTGGCTTCAGCAACCAGGCGCCGGCGGAGAAGAAGCGCAAGCGGCAGCGCTTCGTGGACAAGAACGGCCGCTGCAACGTCCAGCATGGCAACTTGGGGGGCGAGACGAGCAGATACCTCTCGGACCTGTTCACCACCCTAGTGGATCTGAAATGGCGCTGGAACCTCTTCATCTTCATCCTCACCTACACGGTGGCCTGGCTCTTCATGGCGTCCATGTGGTGGTTCATCGCCTACATACGCGGGGACCTGAACAAGGCGCACAATGACAAGTACACGCCGTGCGTGGCCAATGTGTACAACTTTCCCTCGGCCTTCCTCTTCTTCATCGAGACCGAGGCCACCATCGGCTACGGCTACCGCTACATCACGGACAAGTGCCCCGAGGGCATCATCCTCTTCCTCTTCCAGTCCATCCTGGGCTCCATCGTGGACGCCTTCCTCATCGGCTGCATGTTCATCAAGATGTCCCAGCCCAAGAAGCGGGCCGAGACGCTCATGTTCAGCGAGCACGCCGCCATCTCCATGCGCGACGGCAAACTCACACTCATGTTCCGGGTGGGAAACCTGCGCAACAGCCATATGGTCTCGGCGCAGATCCGCTGCAAACTGCTCAAAGTAAGTTGTCCCTTAGGAATGGCCCGTCATGGGAGTGACAACATCCAAAAGTGCCAGGAGAGCTGATCTGACAAGGCTTCAGAACATTTTAGCAAGACTGGATGTGTGTTTGCTGCTAGCAAATTCAGTTTAGCATTGCTTCCATTCCACAAGCGGTTCAAATATCTGCAGTGTTATTTTGCACAAAATGTTTATTATTTTTTTTTTGCCATCCATCCATTATTGTTTCCTTGTCTGCTCCCCCTCAGTCTCGGCAGACCCCCGAAGGCGAGTTCCTTCCTCTGGACCAGTTGGAGTTGGACGTAGGCTTCAGCACGGGGGCGGACCAACTCTTTCTGGTCTCACCGCTCACCATCTGCCACGTGATCGACACCAAAAGCCCCTTCTACGACCTCTCGCTGAGGTCCATGCAAACGGAGCAGTTTGAAATCGTGGTGATTCTGGAGGGCATCGTGGAGACCACGGGTGAGTTCGCCCAGCCAAGCCTGGCGCGCTATTTTGTTTGCCTCCCCTGAAAATTGTCCAACACCAAATATGAACGGTATTGATCCTTTTTCATCGTTTAGCAGCTGACAGCCAAATGGGCTTCTTATCGAACCCTTGATTGCATTTTATTGATTTTGGCGTCCGCGGCATACGTCGCCGGTAAGAGTAGCGGTTAGCATTTATACGTCACCAATGATCGATTTTGGTGGCATCATTTATAAACGATGCATTTTAACACTACTGGGTGAAGAAATTGAGCAAACTGTCAATGTGTGCTAGGGAGAATAATATCAATATTGCAATGCATCGCATCTCTTGCAGCACAAAAAACATCCAAATGAATGGAGCTGTTTATGTAACATGAGTTCATGCTAGCAACACTCAAAACTACTCGTAGCCCAAATTTTAAACCCCTCACCTAAGTGAGCTCTACTTTTTTTGGCTCCTCTCAGCTTCTTCTTCCGCTCATCTACCGAGATAATTTCTCACAGTTCATCATTTACTTTGCGCAGTCCCTTTGGAATTCAGCTCTCCATTTTCCGAGAAACGCCTCGAGAATGGTCCCTTTAAATCCACGGTGTGTTTGACACAAGTGTGAGGGAATTCCTTGGATGCAATAGGCAGACAACGACGAGATCAGCGGCAGCAGAGTTTCTAAAATGGAAATGAGCTTTTCAATTCCTAATGGAATGTGTTCATAGTAAGTTAAAGCACTTTCATTAGCACTCGAGGCGGCGTGCGCCCGGCTGGGTGCCTTTATTTGCACCTTCCACGTACGTGTGAGTGCGTGCGTGTCATTGTGGGGGGAAATTTAGGCTTGACTGACTGACTGACTGTAATGAGAACTGTCACAGGGGTCTGCTGAAGTCAGGCTCACTGACAAAATGTCTGCCTGTGTACCTGCAGTCCACCTCCCAGTGTACGCTCATTGGACACTTCATTAGGTACACTTTCTTAATCTTATGTAAACTAGTACAGGCTGTGAAATAATGGAAAAAAAAATGCTGAATACTTAGCTGTGTGTAATATGATTTGGCAAAATGTTTAACAAAAAACTCCTTCATTTCGCTGTAAAAAAACATTAAAATATGGCCCATTGATTTTGTTTACAACGGTAACGATCGATCGGTGACTGACACTGTGGAGAAAGACCGAGAAGACATTTGACCAGTAATGGCTGACTTCAGAAAGCCAGATTTACACACTGCGATGGCGTCGTTAAGCTACAAGAAGTTGTCGCGCAAAATCGATGTGAAGGCTGAGCACAAAGATGGCCGCCTAAGGATCTGTATAACAACACTTGCCCTGATTCCATCTTAAGTTTGGAACGGCACACTTTAGTTTTTATAAGTCGGCTCGTTCCCAAAGCACTTCTGTGAAAGTTGGCAAATGTTCCATTGTTGTCGGAATTAATGAATCGGATGAACTTGAGCATCTGAAGGCATATTGTGACGGTCACAGATGTGGCTTTAAAGATTTACAATGGCGGCAGCGGAATCGGCCTGCGTCTGTCACACTCACTCTGCATGTTTTCGGGCGGGAGGAAAAAGATGGCTGACGTAGAAACAATCTACAGTTAAAAATTGATGTACAGTCAAAAGTCTAAATCCTCAGATGCTTTCATTTCTGGCCAATGCAACTCTGTTTCCATGGCAACCTCTCCTTGAGTATGCAGGATTGCAGCACTGCACCTAAACTTAGCTTGTTTCATTCCTATAATATGACAACGATAACAGGATTTGTGTAATAAAGCAGGCAAATATGAGACGGCGGAATGAAATTGCTTTGTTCAGATCGCGATGTGCTTAAGGAGGAGCCCGCTGAAAGGGGAGGAAAAAAAAAATCACCCACAGGCGTGATTCCGGCACAATAGGGGTGTTATGCGAAGTGTTTATTGGCAAGGATGTCGTCCAACTCACCTGATCTGGCCTCGTATACTTTTTTTTTTTTTTTTCATGTACGGGATTGAAACCTCTCGATGCGCTGAAGTTGTTTTGACCGCAACTTCTCCAAACGAGGCGTGTCGGTTTGGAGTGGCGCTGTCTTTGTGCCGCTGCAAAATGAGGAATGTTTTCACTTTGTCGTGCTCAGGGTGTATCGGCTTGACATCGCGTTGTCAAGTCTCTGCTATGAAAAGTAGAGGATGACTTAACAAGTCACATCAATTGTAACACCGCATGTCTGGGAGACACCACATTAGGGACGCACACAATTTGAAAAAGGATCAATAAGGTTTCTGCCGGTACAATCTAATGAGATCCAATATCGGAATCTGCCTGGGAAAAAAAAGCAAAAGGTCACACGGTCGACAAACTGTTCATGCAACATAACAGCGAAACGCCCCCCCACCGTGTTTACTTTGAACTCTGGACTCCACTAATTGACCCGAGTCTGCGTAATAATAAAAAGCAACTTTGATCGGAATCTCATTGTTTTTGTGCCGAGCCAAAGGGCATGCGAGATCTTACGAGATATTAAATGTCCGTTTGAAAATAATTGATCAAACAAGCGACGACTCCTTTATGATTTGCTGAGCAGGGCCAAACAAACAAATGGCTTCCCTTTTCGAAAGTGTGTTAAGAAGGCAATTACCTGCAACCCTAAGTAATATCTTACATTTGTTTTAAAAGAAAGAAAACATGAGAAGATAAATGATAATTTTTGTAGGATTATCAATTCTTTTGCCCGCTTGTAGAAAAGACGCCAATCTGTGTTTGGCTTATCTGAATGTAAGATCCGCTGGCAGGCAGCGGCGTGTGATTAATGATCTTATTACAGCTCATAAAGGCAACATGTTTTTTTTTTTGTTTTTTTTTACCAGAAACACGAACGCACAGCCACTCTTATTGAGTCAGCTTAACCCCCCCCCCATCAACTTGAGCTATCTGGATGTAATTAAAAAGAGAAAGAGGTGATGTGCTAGAAATGCCAAAATCCTGCTGGAGTCATTCGTGAGCAGCTTTTTTGTTTATGTGAATGAGTTTGGCTAATGAGGAGTTAACTTGGGACTTAGACAAAAACTCAATGCAGCTCTGCTTACCTTGCACAAAGCTTCAGGTCTTTATGTCTTTCCATCATTGGATTTTTTATTATTTTTTTTTTTTAGTCTCCTGTGGTTTCATGCATGCAAACGTATTTGTGGTGACATCTATGAAAGGCTTTTTATAAATCATATTTAGAGATGTTTTATTTTATTATTGATGTAGCGTTGAGATAAGTTCAACGCTTAAGAAGTACAGTCCACTTAACATCAATTTGCGAAAAGCTGAAGTGTTAAAGCCACAGATTTGATTTTACCTGCAAGATCAAAACATTTATAAATAAATAAATTGTAATACAAATTATGTTTTTGCAAGAAAGACTTCTTAAGCCCCCCACTACTAGTCCTGCTTGTAATGTGCAAATATCAACAAAAAAAGTTTTGTAAGGCAACTGGCGGCCAAAAGTTTGATAAACAAAAACGTTGTCTTTGTGTTATTGTTTTTGCCGGCGCCGAGAGAAAGAGAGAAAAAAAAAATCGCACATCTGTTGTTGGTAAAGTGATGTGGGTGGCGAGCAACGGCCACTGGATCAAGCGCTCATGTTTATTCATATTTTGGAAAGAATGGCCGCTCTCTCGCCTGCTAATTTATACATGGCCAAAGGAGCTTTGTGTAGGTGCCGTCGCGTTGAATCTCCAAACATCGATGTGTCATGGTCGCCGCATACGTTCATCAATGCAGGCGTTAACAATTCCACTAAATAAAAAATAATAACACGGGGGAAAATAATGCATCCCTCTGCTATTAGCTCTGTCTTACCTTTGCTTGTTTTGTTGTTGTGAAAATGAAGCTTTAAATGTAGAATTAAGCCTGATTGTGCATTCAAACTTTTTTTTTTTCTTCAAAAAATCAGGCAGTGTAATTAATTGGAAGCGCCGTTGATATTAGCAGAGCAGCCAATGTCATGGCCCGATCCACGCTGTTATCAGCACACGTAATTGAAAAGAAAATTGATGCTTTTCCTTTGAACGCAAGGCCTAATAGTTTCAATTAAGGTTCGAAGTACTCGTATCCGCTGCCGACTCGGAATCGCGGTCCCGGTCCCGAAGGATTAAAGTGACTTGAGAAGGGGGAAGTAATAACGGCAAGAGTCATTTGGCATCCAAATCGGATGCGCCCGGGGTGACAGCTCAGGAGACTGAATTTTCAGAATTTTAACTGGCTAGGTGACGGTTCCTCCAAATTTCACGCTGCTGGGTTATTGACCGCAAAGTATTCCAGATATTACAGCGGAACCGCTACACGTGGACACAATCTGTTCCGGCATGCTGGCTGGAGACTTTTTTTGCCCACATGGGAAATAATGGAAATTGAAATGATCTTCTGGATTCATGCTTTGCTATTGGCTGGCGGCACAATTTTGTCTCCGGGTCCATTTTTTTTTTTTTTTTTTTTTTTTTTGACTTCCAAGAAATGGGATGTTCTCACTTTGAATGTGATCATTACGGCTGTCGGCGTGAACTTGGGCGGCAGACGTCCTGGATTCATTTTCACTTTGAGATGAACCAGAGAACGTTAATTGTGTCTTTAGGGATTCGTCAAGCAATACGTCGCCGATAAACGCACCCCGGATGAACCCCGTGCGACGAAACCATTGGCCGATGGCATCGCCTCTTCAGGCAACGAGACGCGTCGAAGCGCTGCGTGTTGTGCTAGCGTGATATTATTGGCAGCCCGGCTCGTTGGCGCTGATGACGCTGGAACAGCGCTGGCCACGGGCGGCATTGATCGTCTGAGCCGCCACCGTCCCTGAAGTGCAGGTGAATCAATGACGAGGCCCAAACACAAAGCTACGCCGATGTTGTCTTCCAGCAAGACGCTCCTCTGGGATTTTCCCGTTCTATTCTCGGATCTCCCGCTCTGGCTGTCTGGACTTGATTCTTTTGACTTCTCCCAAGGCGTCAAACTCCTCCTTGTGCTCGTTTGTTATATCACAATTATACATTCAACATAAATAACCAGGAAGAAAAAAGGCTGGGGACGCACCTCGGAATTGTGCGTTTGGAGAATATCGGATTGGTTTGCTATTAAGAATTCGGTGGACGCTGTGGAAATGATTGTGGATAAATGGCGTCTTGAAGCAATTAAACGGCTGAGATGTTGTTGAGTCGACAAGGAAAATCGATCATCTCAGCCCCCATCTCACTGAGGCGATGGAAGGAAAATGTCCGTTCACACCACAGATTATTTATTTATTTAATTAAAAAATATATTTTTATTATTATTTTTTTTTTAATTTTTTTTTTTCTTTTATTAGTCTTTCCATGTCACAAATATACCCTGCCTCTTGTCCAAAACCAGCCGGGACTGACTCCAGCTCCCCTGCCACCTTAATGAGGACAAGCGCTACTGCAAACGGACGGATTAGATGCATTTGCTTCCGATGGCGGCCTCCGTCACTCTGCCTCGACTTTCGCTCGTGTGTGGATGGCCCGTGGCCATATGCTCCTCGCCTCCTTCCGACTCCCAACTTTGAGATGGCTGGCAGCCCCAGCTCACATTGGCCTCCGCTCTCGCCATCCAAGCTCCCCCCACCCAGCAGCGCCACCCCCCCCCCCCCCTCCACTTCTTGCTCAGCTCAGCCTTCAATGCGCAGTAGCAATAAAAGCTTGGAGCTGCCAACTACTGTAAGGCATTTTTGCAAAAGAATCGCACACTTGAACGCAATTTCAATGGCACAAGGGATTTACTTCCGCCCTGGCAAATTCACCCAGTGAAATAAGCAATGGAATGTTTCTGCACTTTTTACAGCTTGGTCACCATAGAAACAGCTGCTGTACTGAGCTGGAAAATGCGCTTGGATAGAATTGGACTTTTAAATATGATGCAATCATCTAACCGTTAAAACCAGATTGGCTCAGCGATGGCTCAGCATTCTTCGGCACGTATTGGGCAGCGCCTGTGATGGAGCCAAACGTCTTTGTGTTTTCGTTTTCACTATTGGCACAGTGAAGTGTTGTCGGACCTCGCAGGACTCGAGTCACATGACTTGCACTTGAGTCGACTTTCGAGCAAATTTTATGACTTGCTTGGCAAAAGACTCGACCGACCTGGCCCCCGTGAGACTCGAAGGGTTGAGGACCATAAAATTTGATTGCGCAATCCGGATTCTACCATGCATCGTAATTTATTGCTATGATGTTTCTAAAAAAAAATCCGCCTGTTAATGAACTTTAATCTTAATTAATAAATATTACAAAATTGTATTATTAATATAAATTATATATTATACATTTTATTTTAATTTAATGAATTGTCAATATTATTATTGTTGTAGAAATCCCAGTTTTCAACCTGCTTTGAGTTCCCCGACTCCCTGTTAATTTCTGATTTTTTTTTTTTCGCATTTCCCTTGAACACATAACACTTAATCCTTCTCCATGACTAAAAGCTTGTCAAGGGACTCTGCTGACAGCACCGCACTAGTGACTTGTGTGTGTGCGTGAGCGAGAGTGACTGCGTGTAAGAGAGAGCCAGATAGAAAGAGACAAGGGGAGTGCGACAAAGAGCTACTTTGCGCGCTCTTCTCTAAATAGAATAAAGAACTCTCAGATGCCGGAATCCTTTTAAGGAGCCGTTTTCCCACAAACAAACCCAATTTCAACGCAGCTTCTGACGGATGAAAGTAACATCTCCGAGATTGACACCAGATTGCCTGCAGATCGAGACTATGATTGAGCTTTGCAAAGTTGCGCCCAAATGAATATCATCCTCCACATTTTACAAAGCGGGTAAGCAACTTGACGATGGGATAAGTCGCGGGAAACCACTCAGGGTTTCTTTCCAAGGCTGGCTGAGCTCAGTGCTTTTCTATTGCAGCGGTGCCCCCCCCACAAAGAAGCCATTTTATCGCTGCTGTCACTGTGCTGACTCTGCGGCTGACTCACTCTATGAGGCCGCAGAAGCGGCGTGCTATTAGGAACAAACAAAAAAAAGGGCATTTCTTGAGAGCCTTAAACGGAGATGACTTCGGGGTCAAGGCAATCTTCGAAGTTTTGCTGCTCAGTCACGATTGACGGTTGAAAACGTGCATTCTGAAGACTTTCAATTGTCCTGAAGTTTGAATTGGAGGGTGAATGGTTGACCCGAACGTGGCGAAGCGTTAGAGAAAATGAATAGAATGAAGAAGAGAAATATTTTTCTTTATCTAAACTAGGACTTGAACCATTTCAGAGTTTTGCGAGTTGTAACTCAATTATAGTCAATTGAATGTCGATTAATCAATGTCAGCGATATTTTTTTAATTTAATAGTTCTTAACTAGGGGTTGAACAAATATTTTTTTGTAGTCGACCCTAAGGTGACATCAATTAATCAATGTTAGTGATAATGACGTACTTTTGCTCCCCATTTTTAGCGTTTCATCCATCTGTGTCCAGATATTAAATATGTATGCTCATTCCCACACATCACTGAAAGTAGTCTTTATTTTTCCTAAGATGCCTTTTTTTTTTTAAATCAGCAAGAGCTTATTTTAAAGCCGTTAGCGCCGTCACACAGTTAATCCAAATGAGAGCGCCCAACAGCCGGCTGAACTTCAACTTTAACAAACTTCTGAAGGCTTTGCTTTTCTCGAGCTACGTTATTAGCGTAAAATGCTAAGCGAGTCAAAAGCCAGAAAGAGAGCAAGGAGAATCCGCAATCCTTCAAACTAGAGGAAAGCCTCAACATCCTCATTAGACTAGCTTTGGAAATAACTGTAGATCGGCCTTGCTCACACTTGATTGACTTGCAAAAAAAATTATAAAGCACATTATAAAAAAAAAGTAAAGCAGAAATTTGCATCACCTGGAGGAAAAGCATCCATATGTGGTTTACGGCTGAACAAAATACAATTTTCTAGTAAATCCACTACACGCTGGCAGCTGGTGATAGGAATAGATCATTTTGCATGGTGCGTCTATTTATTATTTTTTTTCCCTCACTGTACGGGCTGCCAGGCCCGCCAAGCAAAGACAATGACAAACTGCACCCTTCTGTCGACAAGCAGTGCGATCGGCGCATTTCCCTGAACGTCGATTATACGCCGATTTTTTGCTATTATCATATCTATTATTATAGTTTTATTTTATATTTATTATATTATTATTATACTATATTATATTTGCTATTGTATTATATTATTGCTATTATTATTATTATATTTTTTGCTCAAACACACACTTTGTTGATGTGACTTTTAATTGAGGTGCTATTTTATATCTCATGTTCTCATATTCTGTTTATCATATGATGTTCTCGGTGGTCTCGTGACCGTTCGCTGAGAGAAGAAATGTAATTGCACAAGTCTCTCCCCTGCATGGGGGGCTGGGGGGGGGCATGAGCAATGACTCCGTCAGAATCCAATGATGTTTTCTCCCCCCTGGCGGCTTCCCTCCAACACCTTTTCTCCAAGCGTTGTCATTTCCGCTCTTTATGAGCCACACTGAAGGTGGTTGTGCGCAGATTCTCTTTTATTGCCTGAAATTTGAGTAGGGTAATTATGACTCTTAAAATGCGCTCTGTGAAATGTCAGAAATAGTCACGTAAAAAAGGAAAAAAAGGTTCATTATTGTTGTAGAGAGCCCCAAACCCCTGGCGGTTGTATTACGATTGCCACCCACCAGCTGTTCAAACTCAACAGTATTTAATTTGTTATCATATAAGGAAAAGACAAGCGGCATATTTACATTAAAAAAAGCAGATGACCCAAGCTAAATTCAGCAAGTTAATCTTTGTATTTGATTTGAGACATCAGCTGTGTTGATGGTTAATGTTTTTTAAAAAAATGCTTTCTGCACCAAAATGGCGTCTTCAAAAGAGAGCGATGACTTTTTGTTCTAGCGTGTCACTGGTACTTTTCAACAACAAGCAGCGAGGGGGCTCATGACTTTGGAGTACACAAATTCCTATAGTTGGAATGGTTTCCATAGAAACACAGAGTCTCAGGCAAGCGTGGCTTCTTGGAGTTACATAAGGTGCTGCTGCCCATAACATGAAATACACACACTTGTGGCTTTTGTCTGAATTGCCATTTGTAGGTTTTAGACATAAACAGTCATTTGATGCCATATTTTTTGTCTTTTATGTCAAAATGTTGAAATCTGTGTCTGGCTTATTGTTGTACATGATGCGCATAGTCTATCAAATCGTGAATGTGTGTGTGTGTGTGCGCGTGTGTGTGTGTGTGTGTGTGTGTGTGTGTGTGTGTGTGATGTCAAACAGATGCTCTTTAGCAACACAATTAAATATGGGTGACACAAGCGCCCCTTTAATTATTGCCGCAACCCAGGTGTCAAGCCTTGAGCAACCTACGGCAATTGAGAGTCTTAATAACTATGATTAAGGGTTGTACAATTGTCCCTTTTCAACATGATTAGACAGCCCACATTACTGAGGAGTGGAGTCTTCTGCGAATGGCTTGTGGCAGAAGGGAAATGCGCTGGAGCCCAAATGTTTGACGAATACAAATGTTTGAGTCCAATACTCTTGTCATCACTAGAAAAATGTAAACGCTGTATGCTATTATACTTTGTGGGCTTCTTCAATTTTAGACATAGTGATGTCTTGTTTTTCAAGATACAAACTGTTGTTTGAATTCTGAATATTCTGAATATTATTATGAATATTATTCTGATTATTATTATGATGATGATTATTATTATTATTAGCTTTGACTTGCTACTAAAAAAAAATTCACAACTAGCAGACATAATGGAACAGATTAATGGCATTTCTGCTCATTTCAATGGGGAAAGATGATTTGAACTCATGTACAATTCAATTCAGCATCCCCTTAGAGCAGCCTCTGCTCTCGCCCTCTATTGCCAAATCTTACAGTAACTCAGAGAGCAAGTGCAAGAGAATATTATTAATTGATGCTGGATCCAGTGTTATCTTTGTGTCTTACTGTAGCAACCTTTTGCCTCGGGCTTATATTGGTTTTATCTGTTTGGACTCCAAAGCTTGTTAGTTTGATCTTGTTGTGGGTGCGCTCGAGGGAGTCCAGCATCGATTATAATATTCGATGAAGCCGATTCGCGGTGATGGTCGTACCCCTGCCCGCCGGCCTGCGCACTTTTTGAGGCTCACGGTGGCTCTTGGTTCGCACGCTTGGTTTTACTCCCCAACCGCGACTTTATATCTTATTAGCTGTTTTTTTTCCCTCCCCATTAGATTCCTTCCGGCTCACTTCCATATGCTGAAAGGCCTCGGGACACGGAGGCAATTGTGCAGAAGTAATACTATGACTCTCCCTGACGCTCTGAAGCTTCATATCCATGCTTGTGTAGAAAGACTGCATTTTTTTTTCATGACCTTGGCAATCAAGCACAGATGCCCTCCATTTTCAATCATCTTTGGATGGCGGCTGCTATCGCAGCTTTAAGGCGGTAATTAAAATATATGATTAAAAAGGCGGCAGAGTCACCAATTTGCTAATGGATTTCAAGACACCTTGACATCGGCGCCCCGCAGCCATTCCTTAATGCTAAAGACGAGCGTGCGCGCTCTTCAGACAGATAAAAACAGATTTCATCTTTTGGTTTCAGACGCAAACTCAATTATCAATTATTTGAGAGCTTACTCGCGTTAATAAAATAAATAGGTGGTGAAATGGCTCGGAGCTCTGTGGTAAAATGTAATGCGAGGGGTTATAATGGCAGCTACTCAATAATGGTGATGAGCTGTCACCACTTAGCAGAAAATAACATGCGGTTGATCCACTCTCACTTGGAACACTTTCACTATCCCCATTTGCAACGCGTCAGGTGGGAAAAATAAACGCAGGCTTGTTAAAAACAGGCTGCCCCCCTAAAAAAAAATTGAGAATTTGAAATGTTGTGTCAGCTCGAAGCATAACATCTCTTAAGTCGGCACTTTCCAGGAACTGCAATTCACTGTTAAAGTTACAAAAACATTTTGTCAAATACAATAGAATTCTCTTCCCGAGCCATTAAGCATCAGTACCAAAGAGAGATAGAACTCCTGAAGGGTTTTCGCTCGCAGCCAGTTCTCAAGTGTTTTGCTCCTCCAGCAAGTAATCTTTTATCGTCTTTAGCGTGCTTAACATAACCCGCTCGGGGTACCTGTGTTTTACTTCTAATAAGCTTTGTTTGACCCTTTTTGTGGAATGAAAGCTTTCCTAAAATATAAAATCATTTCTGTTTTGTTCTTTGGCAACAATAAATGAAAAGTTTGGACAATTGTGTTTGAATTGTGCCGAAGAAAGAAAGAGAAGAAGAAGCTAGGCTAACTACTAGCTTATGGGGTAACACTACAAGCTTCATTTTTTTTACTTTGTTTTTTTATCTTTTTTGGAGTGCGAGTATTCCTTCTTGAGTACCAATACCACGATTTTTTTGATACATAAAACTTAACGACGACTTCTTTTGTGGCGCTCACGATTATTTGCCGAATTGCCGAGCACATTAGTGCAGCAACTACCATCAAAGACTGACTTGTGTAGTGTGGTCAGTAGTGTGTGAAGAATCATTTAATGAACATTCTAGTGGACAAATTGAGTCTGTCATATAACAAGTGCACTGAGAGTTTAATGCAGCGTCTACCTCGCGCTGATTTTCAGGTCGAAGTGTCTTTTTTATGAGTCACTCTGCAGTTGCTCATAAACATCCGGTTTAAAAAGTGCCAATTAATTATAAGCTTTTATTTTGGCAGCTGTGTCCGTGATGTCATTTAGCTATTTTTTTTTTTTTTGGCTCTAGAAAAATAAAAAAAAAAACGCGGCCACAAAACTAAAAAGCGGATTGTAATGGAAGAGTACCAAGCATGTGATAAAAGCGCCGCTGTATTTAATAATCCCCAAACATTAGTCCTTGCTCGGGCAGCGCAATGACAGATAATTTGCGATCGTTGCTTTAGTCCTAGATGGCAGGTGTCAAACTCAAGGCACGGGGCCAGGTCTGGCCTCACACTTCATTTTATGAGTCCATCTTACTAAAAACTGTACTAAAGAAAATTGTAAACTCCAATATGGCAAGGAACAAATAGGCAGTGACCATCCCAATAAAAGACTTTGACAGTCGCATCTTGAATTTCTGAAGGTGATATAACATCGTCTTGTATTTGTGCTGTGCTGCTCGACAGGGATGACGTGCCAAGCAAGGACGTCCTACACCGAGGACGAAGTGCTGTGGGGACACCGCTTCTTTCCGGTCATCTCCTTGGAGGAAGGATTCTTCAAGGTGGACTACTCCCAGTTCCACGCCACGTTCGAGGTGCCCACCCCGCCATACAGCGTGAAGGAGCAAGAGGAGGCCCTGCTCCTGTCGTCGCCCCTCATGGCGCCGTCTCTGTGCAACAGCGGGGAGAAGAACAGCTCCCTGGACTGCGTGGAGACCCTGGAGGACAACGACAGCACCACCAAGCTGCCCACCAAGCTCCAGAAGATCACGGGGCGAGAAGGCCTCCCCAAAAAGCTGCTGAGGATGAGCTCCACCACCTCGGAGATGACTTACAGTTTCGGAGACCTGCCTATGAAGCTGCAGCGAATCAGCTCGGTGCCTGGCGTCTCCGACGACAAGCAGGGCGGGAAGGCCTCCAAAATGAGCACGGAGCCCATCAGCAAGTCGGTGGCAGACTTACCCCCCAAGCTGCAGCGGCTGGCCGGGGGAGGCAGGATGGACGGACACCTGCCGCCCAAACTCAGAAAGATGAATTCGGATCGTTTTACATAAAGAAGCCTTCCGCCCGTCTTTTGACTTCCACTATTCTTGATTTATCAATTGACAACATGTGCACAAATACAACTGGTGTATCATTCCTTCTTTATATTTCCAATCTAAAAAGTGACTTATTATTGTGTCATATACTTTTTCTTTTTTGAATCAAACTGTGCCTCCAAGTGAAAATTTCCGCAAGTTTCAATTTTAGGCTCAGATATTCTCATTTTTGGTTAAAAATCAAATACAGTAACTTAATAATGAGTCCTTTTTTTATTTTATTTTTCTTCAATTATCATTTTGAATTGAAAATGAAAAGAATGAATGATACATACATTCGATGGAATCAAGGACATCTGTCCCGGTTGTATGTCCATGAGAGATCTCAGACTCTTTTTCGGACGGTGTATAATAAGCACAATCAGGCATGTAAGAAAACAGCGCATGTAGAACCCAATCACAATAATTCCTGGCATGATATTTATTTAAAAAAAAAAAAGAAAAAAAAGAGGAAAAAAAGTTCATTAGTGACGCTACAGAGAGTGGAAAATTGCACAAAGCCATACGATTTCAAACTGACATAAAAATGATGACAGTTTGCGGCAGCAGGCGGCGCATAACATTTTGTTCCTTGAGTTTCTTGCTTTTGTTGTTTAATGTAAAGTTGTGGCGATGTTTTGTTCTTGCATGCTACTCGACCTTATTGACTATACAAAAGGTAATAGACAAAGATGTGTTAGCCTTAACTATATTACCTTGTTTCCATCGCCATCTTCATTTCTTTGCTCCTTCATAGGTGTGCTAATTAACCAACCGCCATTTTTAATGACTCTGTTCGCTGCGCCAACACTGGACATTTTGTTCAACGATGCCTTTTACACCGCATCTCGTGTCCCCCGGCCAAAACGGGCACAAACAGCTACGCAATTTCCACATGCTTATTAAAAGTCCCATTTCGGTTCAAAGGGTCAGTCCCCGTAGGTTACTTGAGAAGCACAATGCAGTCACGCTAGCATGCTAGCTAATTGCAGTTAGCATTTACATACCAAGAGACGTTTATGTTTTCTCCCTTATTGGCGATATGCACCTTAAGGTTCATGTTCACCCAATTTGGGTTACTTTCTAACCCAGAGTGTATGAAAAAGAAATTGAAACGGCTTTTCATCTTCGTGTGCATTTTGTCATTGAAGACAGTCCTGTGCAGTTCCACCCAAATGAACAGCAGTTGATCTTCAGGGGTCACACACGAGTTCAAGCGAGACGCCGGGGCTAGCGGCGTTCTCCTTGATGAAAGCAATAATGCAAAAGCCTCTCATGTTTATCGCGACACAGCGCCATTTTCATTGTTGACTGAATCTCTCTCTCTCTCTCGCCACTTTTTTTTGGTTCTCTCTCAATGCATTGGAAACATTGTATGATAGCGAGTCTCTTCAGGAATAAAGCTCCAACAGCAATGTTTCGCCACTCCTTTGACTGCAAGCATAACCTCAAACGGCGTTACACCTGACAAGCTGTCGGTTACCGAGGTAACACTCCGCCTCTCTCTCTTTCTCTCTCTCTCCTTTTCTGTCCCAGTTTATAGAATAACAGTGAGTGACAGTCAACTGTCAATCCCTGCTATTCTCTGCTCCCAGCGGTTGATCGGCTGTCTGTGGCATTTAAAAGCGTTTACATTTTGCATGGCATTATTTCACGTTTTTCCCGCTCCTGTTGACTTATTTGTTCAGGAGAGAATGTATCTCTGACATAGAATGGCAAAGTATAATTGGAAGGTTGCTTGTTCAACTCGTGGTTGCCCCCATTTTTTCTAAAGTGTCATTGAACAAGGAATTTTCCGCACTTCAAACTCAAGTACTGATAATTAAATAATAAATATTGTTGATTTTATTGTATTTATTTATCAATTTGCACAGATGCCCATGTCAATTAACCTCATGTAACAAATCTAGATATAAGATCCTTCTCATAAAATCGTTCCAACTTTAATCTTTAGATTGGGAGCTGCAACAACAAATCGATGCAGATTGTTAACAACTCTTTAATTGTCAATTCACATTTTGTGATTATTGTGTCAGTCTCCCTGTCTTGTCCGTTTTGGCCAATCAGGGGAAGTGTGGGGCACAACTTCTTTACTTCATCAAATAAAAGACTAGAAGAAGAAAGTCACATGGGATGGCACACCACAGACGAGAAAGAAATCCATGTGAGTATTGACATATTGGTTATCTATATATGTTGACAATGTTTGCTATTTGGAGGCATGTAGGAACCTGCGCTAATTATGTTAGCCCAGTACTGTGAGTTACCAAGAAGCTAGCAATGTTTTGTTTTAGTTTTACAGTCATTTTCAACAGTGTCAATGACCAGCTTAAAGAAAACAAAAATGAAAAACAGTTACAGCACTCAGGACACAATTCAAAATAATTGACAGATGAATCTGTTGAAATAATCACTGTTGAGGCCTTACATCCGTTTTCTAGCTCATTAAAAATACATGCAGAAAGCTGCGTCTCTTTTTAAAATGTGCCAGATAACGGCTTCTGTGCCAGTGTCATCGCCAGAGAGATTTTCTTCTGGCACTTTTTCTTGTTTTGATCCTACTTGGTGAAATCACTGCTGCTGCTGCTTATTATTCACAATGCACTTTCTTTTTGTCACACATAGGGAGGGCATAAATAATGTTATTTATTTTTTTGGGAGCCTTACAGAGATAAAATCAAGTGCTGTGAAAGAAGCCCCGGCAGCTCAGTTAATTCACTTCTTAACTTCATGTTTGTAACCTCTTTTTGGAATCTCACAAACAAACAAAGCAGGAGGAACAATCAAATGATTAAAGAGAGTGTCAGCAAAGTGCATTATTTCTTCCGTGCCCCATCTAAATCAACGCTCACGCTCTTGGAATACGCTCGGTCTTTATCACAGAGGACATCTTTGTCACGGCAGCGGATACACGTCTAGAACTGCAACTAAAAGAGCAAGCGGGAATCGAACACACGAAGACGTGAGCGGCACTGAAATGGTCGCTGTTTGGCAGTTGAGAGATGCTCTGAAGATCTTTGGTTGGAGGCTTTCATGACAAACAACATCTGAGCAGAAACATGAACAGACCCGCTGATAACGGGAGAAACGCAAATACAGTCTTGCAGTGACTCACAAACATTTTCTATTCCAGATTGTGAAGATGTCTCGCTTAACACGTCAATGGGAGATGCAGCAGCTATCAAAAGTCTACGCACCCCTGTTTGAATGCCAGGTTTGTGTGATATTAAAACATACGCCAAGCATAACGTTTAATTTGAGAATGATCTAATTAACCAAACGATACTAAACAAAAGTAGCAGCAATATGTAATAAGTTATCAGACTAATGATTTTTTTTTTGACAATACTAATCGTCAAAGGTTTTGTCTTGGAATTGTTATTTCAGTGTGGCTGTCCTCACGTTGTTCAATTATTTCTTCAAGTTCTGAAGAGCTATATACTTTTGACATCCCCGTCCTAATTTGATTTCCCGCCATCATTTAAAGCACAAGTACTACGATTACACGACTGCTCATTCCCAACACAATCTGAAGTGGTAAAAAAACAAATCTCCCAATCAGCAACATGAGTGGGCCATTTCGGAGCTAATTTTACAAGTATTTAAATAGCTTATCTTTGTGAAACTTATTGTTAATGCATTCAACTCAAGCTTTTGCCGACCGCAGACAGTCATGATTAGAATTAGTGACGATGTCTGTTATTGGTTATTGCGCGTCTGAGCTGATATTGCACTGCTGGGATGAAAAGAATGGCGAGTGTTGCATCGAGAATCTGCGTTATTGTAATATCCAGGAAATGCCACTTCAACAAATAACTGCATGACTCCAAAAGCGAACTACAGCTTTGAGGGCAAAGCATTCTTGTCCAATTCCATCCTGTCTTGTTTTACAGTCAAGCACCTCTTTCTGACTTTATCCTTCAACTCCTCTGCTGTCAGTCCTGATTAGCGGCCCTTTGTTGCACTGTATTGTAGAAACTCTCCATTATTCTCTCAGAATGAAGCATGTTAAATTTTCAAATGGACACTTGTTGGAGTGTCAATCACAAATATATCATCCCCCCCTCACCCAAAAAAAAAAAAAAAAAAAAAAAAATATATATATATATATATATATATATATATATATATATATATATACTCGGAAGCTGTTATGTAGTGATCATTCTTAAATTGGTGGAATCAGCATTTTAAGACTCCCGTGTGCTCTGTGCGGTCATAAACTAGAATGAAGAACTCTCGGAGGAGGCGCGTAGGAAATATCGGCATCATAAAACAAATATGAAGGAAATATAACAGGAATGCGGCGATAGAGTACAACACACAATCTTTCACAAAACATTTTTCTGGATTGGAAAACAGTAGTCAGAATATAAGTCGAAACACAATGTCTGACCAAAAAGCAAGACCTAAAAGCAAGAATCAATTACAGTTTTTAAACCGTTAGCAAGATTCAAACGTAGCCTCACTTCGCTACAATGTATGATAATTGAATGACATGATTGTGAAAGTGAATTGTTGTCACAGAGAACATAACAAAATAGCAGCGCTAGTAGTGCTAAGCTAGCATTAGCACTGTTAACTCGCTAGCTTGGTAGCTACTTTGGTAGCATGACTTGCTCAGAATTGATTTAGCTCTTTCTTTAAACACTGCATAGCCATTTTCATTTATTGTATATGCCTTTTAATGGTGTTCCTGTTTCAGTTATCAAGGGCTTGATAGTTTTAATTGCGTATTATGAATCATTGCTCACTCATTGTGGAGTGCCATCCTGTGAGAGCAAACGGGACAAAAGGGGGAAGTGACAGGCGGATGAGAGAATTGCACTACAGGCCACAGAGGAGGAATGAATAATGCATTTGTCACAATGGTGTAACTTTGCAGAATGACAGTGATCAAAGTCGTCTCAGGCAAGACTGCTATTAAGAAGGGAGCAAGATTAAAATGGCTGAGCGAGTGGAAAAGCCAACACCACAGGAGGAGACGGCTCCTCTGTACCCTTGACACTTTCTGTCATAACTCGTTTCACATTTACACTTTTGCCCCCCCTCACCATCAACCCTTGCCACCAATCCTGCCTTTATAAAGAGCTTTGATAATTCATTTTGGAAATGATATAACTGCTTTCCAGAAAGCTCTTCACCGAGGGATACACCTCTTCTCTTGCATGTTAGAACCCCCCCACCCCCACCGCCCCGACTCCAAAAAAAGACTTCCATCATCTGTTTGTCTTTGCACAGTAGATGGAAAGGCACACAAACACACTCACACGCAAACACACAGTCACAACAGACGTCTCTGCCGTATTGTATTTGTAAGATAACTGGGTGTGGGCGTCTGCAAAACAGCTCATTTTGCACCGAAGTCAAAATCCATCTATCAGCGCTTTAGGCCGAGAAGGACGCATCGCGGCGTAAGCCACCCGCTCTCTGTCCGTGGGATGGCGGAGCTGCGCCAGGCCGACGCTTGCTTATCTGCCGCCTCCCATTTGATGTGCGCCATTGAGATCAATGAGCAACTGTCAACCTCCTTTTGCTCGGAAGGCAGAAGCAGTGCAGGATCTGCCGGTTGCCTGAATGATGTCCAATTGGGGACAGTAGATGATTATTAGACTGACTTGACAAAGTAGAAACCATTATTCAGGCCATAATAGTTGTATTTGATTGAGTTTTTCTTTGTTATGTATTTATTATGTATTTCAGATGGCATTCAGCCAACAGTGTTTGAGAGCACAGACCATGGCTTGATAGATTTTATTTCCTTTTATGAAGCCTCATTTTATGCAAGCAGTTTATTTAAACGCTCTTCTTTACGGTACGCAAAATTTACATTATTATTATTTTTTTCTTTTTGGCTAAAAAAAAATATTTGCTTGTGGCAGGGTTATTATTGGTGATGAAAAGCAAATTCTAAAATCATCTTAAAGTGCCATTACAAAAACAATAGTTTATTAAAACTACATTTTGAAAATATCCATGAATCCATAACTTGAATCCAGCTATAAAGACATCAATGTCTACATCATTGCTGATGCCTGTCGTGTGTATTTGGATTGATTACCCCCCCGCCATCTGTTAAGGGAAAAGGACCCAAAATGCAGGCTTGCGCAGCAAACAAACCCAACCAGCAGGGATGCTTCCTTCCGTGATGCTTCCTAAATCACAGCAGCCTTTGTTTGCCCATGTGCTGGGCTGTACGCGTTGAGGAAAATGACTTCACGGGGCATACAAGGGGCATCAAATAATTGCGGCGCTCCAGGCAGAGCCGCTAGGACGGAAATAAAACAAGTGCTCTCCGCTCTAAAAATAAGCCCGTTCACACTAGGATGCGGGCTTGTCGGCTGTTTGATGAGAGAGGCCACGCACGGCACATAAACTGTACAGCGCAACCACGCAAGCCTTTCTCTCTACCAATATGACACATAGACCGTAACTTTATTTTTTTTTTTCTCCCATCTCGCTCACAAAACAGTTCACACCTTGCGCAGGCAGTCCTCTTCTGCGATGTGTGTATACTGTTTGAAATTCCACAACACACACACACACACACACACACACGCGCGCCGGCTATGCGCATACTTACATTTCACGCATGCATCGGAATCAAATTAGCTATTAGTGACACTTTTTAATACTTCATAACGAGGATATCCCCCTGAAGCCCTTGTTACCTAGCAACCGCAATTGGAACACGCGGCATCCGGATGTTGCACAGATCCCATACTTAATGTAAATGTCGAGCTATTCTAAGTACAGTATGCATTCCATATAGGAAGGGTTTAATTCTTAATTGCATTTTTAAGTAAGCACTGGATTGAAAGACACTTTGACTCCGTCTGTCTCCTTCAACAGCGTCCTTAGATTCGTGTCTTTGGCCGCCGTGTCTGTGTCTCTTCTGGCACCGGGCTGAATATTTCTAGAGTTGTTAATGTGTTCCATTTGTTACCTTGCTTACAGTCTTGGACTCTTCCCCAGGTAGTTGGGTGTTCGAATGCTGCCAAAAAAGCAGTTGAGCGTGCGCAAATGCTAAGCAAAATGAATTGCTCCTGACACCAGCGCCGTTTTTTATTTGGCATGTTTCTTTGCTCTTTTTGTTATCATCACGTTGCAGCGGTTTGATTTTGCAAGTAAACATGCACAGCTGTTAGCATAGCCTTACAAAAAGAGGATTTGCGATTCTCGCTAAATTTATAGTTGGCTGCTCGATCATTAAATAGTTTTTTTTGGGGGGGGGGATTGTTCTGATCCCGTCACGTGATTGGTAAATCGTAATTGGCTGCAAAAGACATTTATATATATCATTAAAATTTGGCAAGGCTCCCAACAACACTTCTCGTTAGTGTGTCAAATTTACAAGGCCCATTTATTTTCCCTTTACAAGGACTTTAAAGCAACACGTGGATTGTCCGGTGTTTTTCCTGATGTCTATATCAAATAAATAAACAAACAAACAAATAAATATATTAAAGAGCACATCCATTAGTTGACCAGCCCTCAACATGCAATTCATGATGCACTAGCTAGCCCCACGCATGCATTTTTGATGTTCTAGAAAAATAGAGCAGCAGCCTCATTTTTGCTTTGCTGCAAGAATCCAGCCTCCCGTCGACACTCACAATCAAGCCGCTGATTTTGTAAAATGTCCCAAGACACTGTTTGCATTCTCCTCTCAACGTCTTCTGTCGAGGTCATGTATGCGCCAAAGACTTGCTTGCAGTCAAATATCAATACTGGACAAGGGAAAGAAAATGAGCTGATGATTTTGAAGTAACTCATTTTTTGTTCTCACCTCCAGTCAGATGAAGTTCATTATAACGTAAATTTGAATAATCTATCGGTCGGTTATCTTAGTAAATACTGTTGTACCGCTTAAGCACATCAATAGGTTCCTCGTTAAGTGGGATGAATTGCAGTCTTTTCAATGCGGGAAAAACAACAAAGGAACTCTTTCTCTGTCTAGACATTTGATGAAGTCGATTAGAAAGCATGTGAGCAGCGAGCGAGGCTGTGTAAGCATAGCAGTTAATTATCGCTCGCTAAAACTTGCTTTTTACCCTTCTTCGCTTTCCCCTTGTGTCACTGTACGTCATTAGCATACTAAAAAGTAAATGGAGGCAAACATTCATAATTGGGATCCAATGGAAAATAGGCGTCTTTGTGCCAGTGAAGTTTTGGCTTCGCAAGGCTACATTCAATTATGGGCTGCTTGTCAGCTGGAATAAATCATTCTTTCCGTGTAATGTTTAATACAGTCAGAAAGAAAAGTTTGACTGCCAAAAGTATTCTCATGTGGGACAACTAATGACTTGGCTGACTGGGCGTTGTTGCCTTGTCATGAAATGTCACCGTCCATCATCATTGAAAGGAGAAGAAAGTTTTCTGGGGGAAAGCGAGGAGATGAAATGAAATAGAAATTAATGACAATAAAAAGTGTATGTATGCTTTGTAACCTCGGGCCGCAGCCTGTATACTTGAGGGAATGAAGCGTCAAATGTTCTGCCTGCTTGTATTTACGCTGACAGTTAAGTGTGAAGGCAAGCGTCCCCTCAAGGACAAACATTCTGGAAACACTATCTGGAAAGATGCTGCTGTCCAAGCTGACTGTCACACCTCTTCACTTTGCTGTCTCCTTGTGGGAACACGTGTAATGCAGGTGCCACTCAGCCAGGAGGAAATTTGAAAGCTCAGCGATGATGAATAAATCCGTTTTTATTTTAGCCTGCTCTTTCCAGTGACCAAAAACATCTACTACTCATGTGGAATGAAAGACTAAAAGGTTTTTCAGACGGGAAGTAAAAGTAAACAAGTGAAATAATGTGGTTGCAAAAGTGTGCACTCCCCTTCAAAGTGAAATAATGTGGTTGCAAAAGCGTGCACACCCCTTTAAAGTACAATGTGGCTGAATAAAGTTCAGCAGTTCTATTCGGCTTTAATAAATGACTTTCGTTCATAATAAACAAAAATTATTATAATTAATGACAATTAACAGAATAACTCAAAGCGATGATTTCACATACAAGCATTCGAGTTGTGAGCCGGGTCACGGAAGAAACTAAACTCATATCACAAGGCACTACTGGACTGAGATCCGTATCACTTCCAGTCAAACTTTGTTTTCGAGATGTTTTTTTTCTCTACTCAGGTTTTCATCGCTGTTGCAGGCGATGCTGTGTCATCATCGTGTGAATTAATCACCCTGGCTCAGCTCAAAATATGCTTACCATCTGTTTCATTTTATTCCAGTGCCCAGCTCATGGCTCATGTTTAATGCATCTGTGCTAATGGCATCATCTATGTGCGGCACAATGGCTGTCTGTGCATGTGCAGAGAAAAGGAGGGAGCCAAACCTTGCTTGTCTGAATGCCTTCAAAAACATCATCAAATCATTTGCTCCACTGCACCCAAAATTGGAAATTACCGTGAATAATAGCTATAAAAAGTCTGACGTAATTTGACAAACTTTACAACTGCACCTCATTGTCATCAAGGCGGCACAGTTAGCCGCTAATTTGATCAAATTAGAAGAGTATTTATGATCTATTAAAATCATGTGCATGGCGGGGTCAAGAGCGACTCACTCTCATGTGATTATCCCCTCGAGTGATGTACGAGGGACATATGGAAGAGGAATACGTAATCGGCCTTTGTAGCACATTTGCTCGCATATAGGCTACTGCTACTGTACCTTCGCCCATACAATATGAATGGCATATAAAACATGCACATGCTCATACAATGTGATGGATGCACATTCCATGTACGGGCATCAAAATTTCATGAGACCAAATCAAGCGCTGAGCAGAATTTCAAGAACATCAAGCTTCAGCGTGTATACTCGTTTCTGAACTGATAACATTGTCTGTATTGGAGGAGACGACGATTAATCGATTATAAAATTGATAATCGTTTTCATCATCTTGTAGGGTCCTTGTTTAATTTAAAATAGTTGAGAGAGAGAGAGCTAGAGCGCTAGAGAAAGCGAGAGAGCGAGAGAGAGAGCGCTAGAGCTACGTAGCTTTGCTGAAAGTCTGTTTACCTTAATGCTAGCAAATAATGCTAAATACAATAGATGAAACTGCATTTATGTGGAAGTGTTTTAATACTTTCCAACAACACATATATTATTTATCCTTTGCGGAAATTGAAAAAAAATCGCTGCTTCTTTTTGAGTCAGTAGTGAAACTCTTCATGTGTCTTTGCATATGTCTGCATAATGTCGCCCCCAGGTGGCAAATGCAGGCATCGCAGAAAATTGCTCACCCGTGACCGAGACGATAATGAGAAGAAATGCTCCAGCAAACGGATGAACCTGCAATTGCGTTATTAAAACTGCCATCGTCATCATGTCTTTCAAATTATCGTCGACTATATTCACACCTAAATAGGTGTGTTTGTAATTGTGAAAAAATGCCGACTAAAGACGAGCTGCAGTGTTGGGGCCCACATCAAATGGCTCCAGCTTTGAGGAAGATGAGAGACCGGCATATCGTCTTAATCTGTTGGTCCCAGAAAAGGCCTTCAGGACCACTTTAATCACCTTGCTGTGTGTTCTTGCTGCTGACTGGCACTTTCTCCTCACATTTTCTCCTCTCCTGTGAAGATGGCCTTGAAGGTTGGCACCTGAACAAACCGAGGTGGTCCTTTAACACAAACAGTGTCCAGCCCTAGCTAATTATTTTGAGTGACTTATGACAGCTTTTTGGTGTTTAAAATAATTTTATTTACTTTATACAATTATTCCTAGGAGTTCACACATTGTTTTTAAATGAACTTTATTTGTCACCTATAGGTGGCGTTGTTCTACTTCACATATACGAATTGGAAGCAGAAGTAGTAGAAGAAGAAAAGCTAGCAAATTATATAACTTTTCGGAGAAGGTACACTGACAAATAATACCGAATATTTCTCATATTTTTGTTTTCTGACTTAATTTGTGAACTTTGAGTGTGTTCACTTTTACTCTGGTGTGTTTTGGGAGAGTTTTCGATCAAGTGGAGAGTTTTATAAGCCGTTGGTTTGTTGACTTAGCTTAGTGGCTAAGTGGCCGCTAACGAGACAAGATGTTTCCACGCCACCCCCCCCGAAAAAGCCCCAACGAATGCCAAGAGGTTAGTTGATGGGACAGAGGATTAATGCTGCTTCATCCTCTGGATTACTACTTGACTGCTGCTTTGGAACATTTTGTACACGGTAAGAATCCCAATAAAGAGTAGGGAAAACAACTCAACCTAACAAAATTCCTGAAAACATTTGTTATTTTACAAAATACAAAACGAGGGAAAGCAACACCGCTAACTAGCATTAGCATGTGTCTTTTTTGTGGTCATTCCTAGTCATGTGATCTCATTATGATCCAACTTTATTACCTTCAAAAAAATGTTGCTAAAATTCCAACTTGTTTGACCTTTAGGCTGTCCGACATTGACGGTTCCGCGGGACTGAACATCCACTAATTACATCGCAAGCTAACATTATTCTCAGCACTAATCAGTCCCTCAGCAAAACTACACAAATGCACTCAGAAAATTTTCGGTACTACTAAGTAGTGAGTCAATGAATGTTATGGGGGTGTGGGCGGCTTTGCAAAATATTAATTAGACATATTTTTGCACAGAATCTTATCTCAATGCCGTATTATCAGTGTCACCTAAGTGACACTAAAAAGTGGTTAAGCATGCAAGATGCCTGCGACCAAAAGGGAACGGCACACTCTGTTAACATCTTTTACCATCCAAGACATTTACAAACGTACAAAGTCACGCCATTTCACCTAAACTAAAATCTTTCTATGCACAATGCGTTTTGGTATTTTATCACAATGCCTTATGCTTCTGGTAGTGGTGTTACTTTTTACAGGATTGCTGATTAACTCAGCTTCCGAGTGCTGTGTGGTAAGACTCAAGTCTGCCAGATGGGAGTCAACACAGCATCTTTTTTTTCTCCTTCTTTTAACCTGATGGAAAGACTCCAGAGAGAAACAGCTGAATGGAGCGAGACAGAAAGAATGGCTGAGTAAGGGGGAAGAACAAGAAAACCACAACAAAAAAATGTTGAGAAGATGTTGGATGCTGAAAGTTAAGTGCCAACTTTATTTATACAGCTGCATCTGTAACAAAGCTTTAAAGTAAAGCAATTAGTCAATTAGCCTGATATGTAGCTTAGCAGCTAGCCGTTCCCGACAACGTCCTCAACAAGCAATATCGCAATTTCACAAGGCAGCGGGAGTCACAGGCCGCCCCCGGAGAATATATACTGTCTGTCAAGCGAGTGATGAGGAGCCTTTAAAGGGTCATAAACCTCACAGCCAGACTCGGGGAACAACAATATACGTGATTCATCACCAGCAAATTCTGGCTACTTCACCTGCTTAGCTCTCAGGCCCCCGATGCACTCCTGTCTTTCAGTGCGATGTGCCGCATAATTGCACTCGAACGCGCAGTAATTCTCCGGCTCGGCCGAGCGAGGGCGGAGGGCATTGCTTTTGTGTCACATCCGCACGCGCGAGTTGCACTCGGGGGGGGGGGGGTTGGGGGGGGGGGGGGGGGTTGGGGGGGGGGGGGGGGGTTGGGGGGGGGGGGGGGGTTGTCGTGACACCGAGGTCACGTTATGAAATGTTCATTTTTTAAAACCGCAGTTGGTGGAAAAAAGCCTTCCTTGGACTTGTGTTGCAATTCATTGTTTTGTCACATGAATTGCCTCCTGTCCGCACAAAAAGAACAGCGCAGCATAAATCTTTTAACAAAGCTTACATGGAAATTGCGAGGCAGATTATTAAATGTGCCCATGAGATGGGGAAGTATACTGTACAGTACATTGAAGAGGCGTTGCTAGGAAACGCTGCTGCCGGATGAGTCAATGAGACTCCAAGAGGGGCTACAATGGAGCAGACCGCCAAGCGGCATCAGCAGCAGCAGCAGCAACAGCAGCCGCACATTCATCCCAGGCTGTGTGGTCATTGCAGTTGTGCTAATTAACATCTTGTCAGTGAAAGGCAGGGTCGGCTTGTTTCACTCGCCCGCCCACCCATTGAAATCATTGCATCTGCACTGAAATGATGAATCTGGACCATAAGATGACAGTGGTGGTATATTAGTCAACTCCACTCAACTGTTTGATTAAAGGCTGTGCTTTAGCCAAGGGCTTGAAGGCGATTCAAAATCAATATGTATCCTGATAGACACATGACCGAAGGCAATAGAAAATGCATTTCACGGTTGTTTCCAAACACGAACGTTACGCAGCTAAACCAACGAAGAAGTGTGGACATGTGCCGTACTGACTTGGAAGAAGAGAGTGGCATGAAATAACTTCCTACTAGAATGCTATTTGTTAGCTTGTTTGCTGTGTTTTGCGTTGTGTGTTAGCATCAAGCTTGCAGACTTTCCTAAGGCAAAGTTCAACCGGGGCCAATTCAGCTGCTTGCTAGCTTGCAAGTTGGTTCACTCGTATCTCAAAGCGGAGCCAGAGGAGCAAAGTTGACGATAAGGCGAAAAGACATTGTGAGAGACAACGTGAGACAACGACAGACTCGCGGGAAAGGTCAGCGGGTTGTCACATTTGGTAAAAGACCGTGCTCGACCCTTCCCTTGTCGCTTGGTCAGTTTTGAAATTGTACATCTCTCATATAAGTGTCATCCAAAAAAAGAAAATGTCATGCCAGAGAGTTGCACGTTCACACGCTAATAATTCTCCCGCACACACTTGCATGCACACATAGTCGAAGACATAATGAGGTGCTAATAATGAGACGCGGCGCTCTCGTCAGACGAGCCCTGTCAGGTGTAGACGATTTCCCATTCTGACGCCGAGTGCAGGCCGCCATTCACAGCAGGGAAGTGTTTCTCGGCATCCTGCATAATCCCACTCGCTGCTCCCACTGTAAACCTGCTGTCGATTCGACATCCACCATAAATAATTCACGTGACATTGGGGAGAATCAATATGTGGAAGTAGCTGTTGTTCGACACACCCAGATGTTGACACCAGTACAAATCCATGGTGTACTTTGTGTACTTCTTTTCATTTTCTGTGATAAAGCCACAAAAAATTTGAAATGAAACATAATTGTTTTAATGAAGCTCGAATTAATAAATGTCATTTAACTATAATAACAAATGTATGTGTGTGGTTTGCTGTGGCATATAAATAACTACACTGCATCAGATTGCCAATCTTAGAAACACTTCTTGGTATGGGTGCAGTGTTGTTCTCGGTCGTTTTTATAGGAATAGGAACAGAACATAAATTTTGTGATTGATCACATCATTATTGCTCGAGGTACAGTGTCGACACAATGTTGAAATGTGTGAGTGCCCTCTTCATGATGAGTCAAATATTTCTTTGTTAATGGAATTGAAGAGTCAATTTCTTTTAACAGAGCCATTATTATTATTATTAAAGTTGTTGGTCCCACTCTGTTTACAGCTGCTCATCGATTTCCATACATATTACTTAAACAATTGCAACTTTACCGCATCCATCATTGTCTCAATTCATCTCTAATCTATTTTCATCTTTTGACTAGTTTGCATATGATTATGACAACACTGCGCTCTGTTGGTGAAATGCTCTTATCACAAGCATCGCCGCCATCTTGGTTGGATTTAAAAAAAAAAGCGTGGGTCTTTGTTGGAATTTTG
Organism: Syngnathus floridae; assembly: GCF_059516105.1. Lineage (NCBI taxonomy): Eukaryota > Metazoa > Chordata > Actinopteri > Syngnathiformes > Syngnathidae > Syngnathus > Syngnathus floridae. Next base: position 11,248,249 of record NC_142420.1, on the reverse strand, counting down.
ATGTGTCGACTTAGAGAATTCTTCCGACCTTACTAGTGAATTTTTTTTCATTTCTTGACCAGACTTTCTGTGCTCAGGTTCAAGTGGCCATTCCAACCACATTTGGCATTTTGGCAGACTGCAATTTGGGGAAAATCTTGGCACGTTGCTGCTTTGAAACACGATGTCAGGTAAAAAAAAAAAAAAATCCACCTATTTTAAGCCATCTCAGTGGGCAGCCATTTTTTTTACTGCACTTGCTGTCTACTGAAAATGTCTCCTTATTGGATTTAAACTTCATCACGTAATGTGCTGCTCGGTTGACCAACTATTTTTTTTAGTTGCCCACATTGAAGTTTTTCACTTTATTGAGTATATGCTGTGATTGAATTATGATTTTTTTAATGGCCCACATCAACACATCAAAAAAAAAAAATGCCTGAATGTAATTGCTCATCAGTTTGCACAGAAGATCCAGGAGACTGTGAGTCAAGCTACTGTCTAAGTTGACAAGCTGCAGCTGTCCTTCACATTACATCCATTGTAGCAACATGACAGCTTTATCATCATGTCAGAGCCCTGCAGGCAGGTCCCACCTCGCCCACTGTCAGGGTCCCACCTCGCCCACTGTCAGGGTCCCATCACCCTCGACTCAGAGCTGGTCAGTCGCATGCATTGTATATATAAACAAAGGATCATTCACATGCACACCAATGCACAAAAGGCTGTGATTTGTAAAAACTGAAATGAATGAACTCATAACTGTGTGGCAAATCTGCTAAGCACTCGACACTGTGTTACCCCTTAGCTTGTCTTATTAAAGTAAACTTGATTGTACGCTGCAAGCCACTGCAGTCAGTACTGGAGGTTATAATGCCCCCTGGTGGTGATTGGGCTGATCTGCAGAGTCATTCATGGTGTTGAAAATGGATGAGCTCTGCATTTAAATGTCCAAAATGTGTCTGCAGCACTGCAGTTTATTATTTGTCCACTAGGTGTCAGGGTCTTCCTGCAGACTATACAGGTCGTACATGCACACTTCGTTGGTCTGAAAAATATTGGTTATTTGATCCAAGTAATCTTTTTAATGTTTGTTTACATTTCTATACCTACGAGGTACACTGACAAGAATCACTGCGTAAACTTGTTTGTTGTGGAATGCAGAAAGCCATTTTTACCAAAAAACTTAAAATATTTAGTTGAATTTTCCTACTATTCGGGTGGACTTTGTTTCAAAGTAGGGCATGGTGGTGAAATGTGGAGAGATTTTTTATTTTTTTTTAACAGGCAGTTCATAGTGTAAAAAAGTTTCACGACCTTTGGTGTGCGTAAAATCAATTCGGGGGTGTTCGTTGCGTCAGTCTCCAAAAGAGGGCGACATTACACTTGCAACCCGGATTCTTTCCAACTGCGCACCACCTCGAGACTTCCACATGTGTCTCATGTAAAGTCACTTGAGATTACTTCATGCATTTCTGATTTGGTCACCAGATGACCACGTTATGTTCCCGTTTGACGTCGCTGTAATTACAGTATGACAACGCCTTCACCTTTGTATCATTTGCTAACGACACATTATTTTTGCTTTCAGTAAAGACAACAATTCTGAAGTAATATTATATGCACACACACAAGAAGGTGAAAAGAAAAAAAAAGTGAGATTGTAGCGTGTCTTTGCTGGCTCCTCGCTGCCTGCTTTTCGATCTGGTCCCGGCGGCGCGAGTTAGCCCTAAGCCGCTTTCGCCCCACGCAGCCCCTGCATTCACCAGCATTCACCTAAATCTGTCACACAGATTTGACACTGCGTCACTTGGAGTGCACTCACAAATGACATGTATATAATGTGCAATATTGTGCACATTTACAGCCTGGAATTCCCTCAGAGCATGAACTGTTCTTTTGTTTTTCATCATGTTTGCCCCCCACCCCGCCCCCCATGACCATTCCTTCTTGTTGCAGAAAATACACCTCACATATTATCTAATCTTTTTTGTTGTTGAATAATGCACATTTTTATTTAATCTATCTATTTATATATTTTTGGCCAAAGTTCAGCAGGTGCAAGAAAGGGGGAGACTGAGTGCCCCCTCATCCCTGGCTTACTTGCTCCCCTCGTTCAGCGTCTGCTCTGTCGCTTTTCTTTTCCAGAGAAAGTGGCACTCGCTGGCAACTCGGAAGGATTTTCTCCCACTCTCTAGCCCAAGTGGCTTTTGTCCATTTGCACAGCACAAAGCTTGTTTGGGCTTCTGTCACCACTTGCAAAATTGGCACCATACAAATGAGGACATATTATGATGTTGTTGTGTACAAATATCAGAGTTTTTTTTTCTTCCCTACCTTCTTTTAGCAGAGTTGTTTTTGTCTCCTGCAGGCTGCGAAGGATAATTATGATTCACTTCCAGTTGTAAATGAGCAGTCATGGACATCCCCTCCTTTGGGAATCTTGAGCCCTTTGCAAAGAAAATAGAGGTTAAAAATCTGCTAAATGAGTTTGCAGCAACCGAGATCCTTCTCTTCCACAGGTAATGAGTTTGATTAATTTTTGACCTTTGTAAAACTTTGCCGAGCTTTTTGGGCCACTTCTTGTAGTTTACCAAAGCTGGCGCAGTTAAACGATGTCTTTTGTCGAGTTTCACACGGAGACCCTAAACGAGGTGCTTTGGTTCACACGGAGGGACCAACGCAAATATTTCACGTGTTAAAAATTATGTATAAAAATCGGATATTGTTTGTTGAAAAAAAAAAAATCTATGTATTGCTTGTTTGTAAAAAAAATACATGGAGGACGATTAAGAACAAAATAATCAAATATTAAATCTAAATCGCAATATTAATTTGGGAGTTCGGTTATTTTTAAAAATTGTCCCACCCCGTGGGAACATACATAAATAATCATAATAAGAAAATGACAGGGTTTGGATTGTTGAGGCCAGCGAGTATACCTACATAATGCGCACTTCTTTCAGAACTCCAAAGAAAACTTTGTGGTCCACAAATAATCCAGCAGGCGATGCTTATTTTACCCCAAACAGGTGTTTAGAGGTTCCGTCTGAGATAAATCATGATTTGTAAACTTTACCGTAGACAGCGGTGACAGCTTTCCCTGTATAATGTAGAAATATGGCAAAGGTCTTAAGAAGAGCTGTGATTTAAAGCCCAAGGATGCGGCGTGTCTCCCTTTCGGAGGAGGCCCTCCCTCCCACCTTTGATTTAATTCTCTCCTCGCGCTATTAAAAAGGCCTTCCGCTCCTCTCACCGAGTGCACTTCGCTGTCAGAAGTGGCACAAAATCATTCGTCACTGCCGCCCGCGTGTAGCCAGCGCCCGCCACTACGGCCTTTCGCACTGTATATTTTTCCATTATTGATTATGTGTGTGTGATGCCGAGAGAAGTACAAAGATGGCTACCCGCTTGTGTCCAGGTTTAGACTGAAAGGGGTGGGGTGGTCTAAATTTCCCTGTCTGTGGAAATACGATGGTACCTTGACTTAAGAGTTGGTATTACTTTTGTATTCAACTATTCCACCTTACCTCCGTCTAAAGTTTGCTAGCTTGAGAGTTAGCATTACTTTTGTATTCAACTATTGCACCTCGCCTCTGTCTAAAGTCTCCTAGCTTAATGCTAACAGCACAAAATAGACGTGCTAACATAAAGTAGCATCAATGTTCTGGCAATTAAAAACCATTCAAGAACTGACAGAATGTTTAAACACTGGTTGTAGAAATAGTGCCGTTAATCACAGCAGTAACGTTAGCCTATAGCGTTATTTTTTATTGCTTTCAGAAAAACAGAATCAATAATCCTAATTAAATGGACTGTCGTGTCCGTGTGTGTATTGCAGCTATTTTGTGCGCAAAACTGAACTGGCCATGAACGTCAGCGTCCCCCTTTGTTGTTTAATTTATTTTATTTTCAAAGTTGAGGGAGGTGTCCTTGCTGTGAGAGCTCGCCATTGATGTGGTTATAGTTGGCCCGCTCTCCCGCCGTGCCGGTCTGCAGGAGAAGAGCCTTTCGCTGCTTCATTTGCCCACTGCCGTCGCACTCGTCGTCTCACTCAGTCAGTTGGCCGGAATTTTCTTCTTCTTTTTTTTTTTTTTTCTTTTCTCTGCAAGATGATGAAGAGCTCAAAGACTGTACGAGCGCGAGGGTGTCAAGAGTCACACTTACTCAAACGCTTAAAGGCCTTGGGTCCAATTTCAATTTTTTTTTTACCTTACTCGCATGCACCTCCTAAACAGATGGATGACAACAATATTTTTATATGGACAAATACGTATGTGCTGTTAAAATGTCCATAATACCATTCTCAATGCATGTATATTGATTTTGCTATCTATACTTTTGGCCGTAACTTTGAATGAGTTTTGTTCTCTTATCTCCTAAAACTGAAAAAGTTTTCCATTCACCCCCCCCTGTTTATTATGAAGCCCCTCGCTCAAAACACCGCTCGCTGGCCCTGGTGTTGTTTTATCACCTCTGCATCTGTGTGTGCCGTGCGCAAGTGAGGCGGGCCTCTGAGGGCTAGCGTGCGGCTCTCGGCAGGCTTTGTACAGGATGAAGAAGTCCTAATCCTCAAACAGACTTAAATTCCACCAGAAAGTCTCTTGATCCCGAATCCACTCATTTTCTTCAAACGTGTACGGGGCGAAAATCCGCGATTTCAATCTGCGACGGGCAGCCACCAACGTTAAAGTCACGGCAATCGCTGGCTGTGTTTGGGCTGAGACTTGGCCGCACTCGGAGTTATATGAGAATTGTGTTTGTTCTGCGCTTTGGCTTCACCCACGCAGCACCGCCGCGTCTCTATTTGGTGGCGTATATTTCATCATGTTTGTCTTGCCGTGTTTGTCGGCTCATATTTGAGCCGAGGGTTCCTATTAAAACTAAACAGCGTATCAGAGGAATATTGCCACTGTCAAAAGCGCATCTGCGGCGTCGAAGCAATTTAGTCGTAGCGTCGTTTTCCGCTCCTTGCGCTCTTTGTGTTTACTCTCCTTGCTCATGTTTCATATATTCCCATTTCATATATTGCTTTTCTCATCTGAATGGATGCATATTCACTTTTTCGATATATCACAATGAGGCTTTGTCTGCTTCGTTACCAGAATCAAAGCAGCTAAACTTGTTTTGCCTTGTCTTGTTTTATTTTCACTTTTTAGCTAGATGATAAACCGGAAACTGATGCTTTTTGAGACATGTTATCAAATTAGTTTAAATTAATTAATTAAAAATAAAAACGTTCAGAACTTCATATGTTCTAGTAGGCTTTTTCCTTCTTAATTAGGCATTTTTATGGCTGGACTGTGTTGACTTTATATCCACTATAAATAGTTTTCAAAGTCATCCATATTGTTGTAATGTTTTTTTTTTGTTGTGGCAGCACAAATCTATTCTCATAACTCATGTTTTGTTTGCGTACCATGCTGTGCCATTACAATTTCTGAAAACCCTAAAAAGTAATTACTCTCAAATCCACCTTTATGGAGATAAGAAGCTCCATAGCATGTTTTTATTGCCACACACAGTAAGTGACAATTAATACCATAAGTACCGGCTATGGAGCCACCATCCACCTGTGGATGAGTAAATCAATACAAAAGCAATATAAAGATTTTATGGTCATTAGTAGCTTTGCGGGACAAACACACTTTGCACATCCAACATGGAGTGGCTGGGGAAATAAAAAGGTACTTACATTAGTATTGACCTTGTTACTGCTCTTGTAGCTGTTTGCTTTCTGCGCACACGCACGCACACACACACACACACACACACACACACACACACACACACACGCACTCGCACACTCAAAGGCAGGATAACAGATTAAAATAGTCATTAGCAATGCATGAACAAACTTTACTAATGTCTCTTTAAAGACAGACCATTTTATCGGAAATGTGTTTTTGTTCGCCAAACAAAATACTGAAGAAAAAAAAAGTTAATTAGTGTTGCAAACGGTGGTCTATCCCTGTGTGCGCAAGAATCCGTAGCTGGATACGAGAAGCGTCCAAGCTGCGCCGCGCCGCGCCATGCTCACGTCCGCAGTGTAAACAAGGCGCTTCTCTGGCTGATTAACATCTGATTGTAATTCATCATATCATGCGCAGCTGGCGACATCTTGCAGTCGCATTCATTTCGTGTTGCGACATGCCTTGGCTTCCGTCGCGACGACTCTAAACAAACAGATTGCAAGCTGTTGCTGCCCGTGAGAGGAAAATACTTGAAATATCAGGTGTGTCAGGTGATCAGCACCATCGTGCCTCAGTTTCGAGTTGAATTACTCGCTTTGCATCGGAGGTAAATTCCGATTCTTACTTAAACGGGCTAATTTGTAGCATTATTTAGCTTTATGTTTCCTGCTGGTCTTTGTCCACAAAGTGACACTGTTAACACTCCCTGCTGCTATTCCGGCATGGGGCGAATCGTTGCCTTGGATTAGCAGTTGCTTGAAGCACTAAATTCTCACGGTGGGTAATTTATTTCCGGTGTCCTCGCAAGTTTTGCTCCTCTTCACTGCCACATTGTAATTGCTCCTCAGATCTCCCGTCTTTTTTTTTATTTTTTTGGCTGATTGCGGTATGCTCTGTGACAGCGGCGCTCGCATCTCTGTTGTTCACCGGTCTGGGGACATGGCCACTAGGGATCGTGTTTAGTGTGTGTGGACTTAGGGAAAACTGACAGGTGGGGGCAGAGGGGGTGGGGGTCCAAACGGACCCGCAATGCTGGAGGAAAACTGAGAACTTCTCCTTCAGTGAAGTTAGAAAATCAAAACACACTCTTGTGCGGCAGATGGAAGGTCTTCCTGAGTGGAGCTCCTTGTGATGTTGTGCAGCCTTGTGAAAGCCCCTTGGGGACTTCCCGAAGGCTTGTTGTTTCTTGTCAGAGATTAGATTGAACCGGGTGGCTGTGGTTCACACTCATGCCTGAAAGAAGCCAAGACTCCCTGCCACTGACCACAACCCCTGAACATTGCTCGCCACATGTATTTCTCTTTGTAGACTCACTTAAAGTCCCTTGCTCACTCCAGGGCCAGATGTGTCGAGTATTTTCAGACAGTTCTGTGTGTCCCCCGAAGCAATCATTGATTAGCAATGAATACACGATGAGTCCATGAAATGACAAGTGAGTGTTGTTCTGTCTGTCTGCTTGTGTTGCTCCACTTTTTGTGTTTGAATCGGCAACACCAATGCTATTTGTTAGCCTGTCTATGATTTTCCCCACTATGCCTTAGCATTAAGCTAGCCAACTTTTAAAGCAGAGTTTTGTTGTCACTCAAATCGAATTACAGATACTTAGAATGATTCCTGCCAGCAGTTATCGCCTGACTCATATTGGACACAAATACATTTACTATGCACGAAACAGCATGCGGATTGTTCCTTTGTAAATTGCCTGGTAATTGCGCGGCCACATTCTCGCCACCTTTGCTGCAATAGCTGCCGCCGCACGTCTTTCTGAGAGGAATGACATTAGCTGTCCGTTTCAGAAAGAAGCCTCAAAGAGTGATCCAGTGAAAGCAGCTGTCAGGGAGGTAAAGAGCACTGACAGCGATACGTCATCCCCGCCTGGTGCTCGCCCCCTCCCACCCCCCATCCCGGTATTTAAAAGACTATGGCAGTCAAGAGCCCATAAAAGTGAGCGAGTCAGCGGCGGCGGCATCTGCCACCACGTGCGGGGAGGAGATTCAATGTGAAAAAGGGGAGATAATGCGCTATCTCACTAATGGGCACCCGACAAGACACAGGCTCATTTTTCACATCATGTCATCTGTGAGGTTTGAATAAAAGTAATGGCCGCCACGAGCCCGGTCTCTCTCTCTCTCTCTCTCTCTCTCTCTCTCTCTCTCTCTCTCTCTCTCTCTCTCTCTCTCTCTCTCTCTCTCTCTCTCTCTCTCTCTCTCTCTCTCTCTCTCTCTCTCTCTCTCTCTCTCTCTCTCTCTCTCTCTCTCTCTCTCTCTCTCTCTCTCTCTCTCTCTCTCTTCTCTCTCTCTCTTTCTCTCTCTTTCTCTCTCTCTTTCTCTCTCTCTTTCTCTCTTTCTCTTCTCTCTCTCTCTTTCTCTCTTTCTCTTTCTTTCTCTCTCTCTCTCTCTCTCTCTCTCTCTCTCTCTCTCTCTCTCTCTCTCTCTCAGAGCCATTACCGACTCTTCACTTTTATTTGTGTTGACTCGTACGGTCGGGGGAAATGACAGCGAGCGGGATCGGTCGGAGTGATGATCCTCGCCCCGCCCACCCCCACTCCCCCTTCTGCATGACAGGTCCCTTCTTTTTTGGCAGGCACGGGAGGTCGCGATGCCGGGCGGCCAACGTCATATCAAATGGCGTAATCTGACAGAAGAAAGGAATTTGCACACTGGGGGCATCACAAAGTCTGTCGCTTGTAATTTTCTGACAAAGACGGAACGGGGGAAGCGAAGGGGCTTCGACGGCTTCATGTACTAAGAATTAGTATCAGTCAAAGTTAAGCGGCTATTTTGGGATGAATAGGGGAGGATCTCTGTGACATGTTTTGGGGCGCAATGCTATGCTAATGTAAGTGGATACTGATTGCTCATTGGATGCTTTCATTTTCCACATTAGTGGCATCTAACATGTCCAAATATCTGTACTGAAAAGGTTAGTGCGTAATTAACGCTTAAATTCCCAGCTGCTGTCAACCGTGTTTAGTTCACAGCAAACGCGCTCGTTTTAATATTTGGATGCAACTTTAACATCTGGAAATCAACATGACAAAACATGTCTGAGTGGCTTTTCACCAAACAAGTGAAAGTGTTTGGCAGCCATTGTGATTTCCCCAGGTAGGGCATCCCAGAGTACAGACCCTGCTGACTTTATAAATTTATGACTAAAATGTGTGTGATTACCTTCCCAATGCAGCATGTCAACCTCGTTTCCGTCAAACAGTTTTTTCTACGCCCAATTCTTTGCATGATTTCTTACTAGAAGCTTCCACTTGACTGGAGGGCCCCCCTTTTTTCCCTTTGTCTCGGCAAAGCATTACAATTGTATGCCTCATCAATTACTTTGAAAATAAGAAAAGCGTCACTGCTTTGGCGACTCCTGGGAGAACGGATGAGAAAACAAGTGATTTCCTTATTAAGTTGAGGAGTCAAAGGCCTTGTTCCGGAGCCGCCGACTTCAAGAGCCCGGAAGATTAAGACATATATTGGATTCGTGATGGAGGCCACATAGTTCATTTTGAAAGTAAAACAGAATATTATTCACAATCCTTTTAAAATTCAGATTGCCAGCTGACCTGTGACTTGGAAGTAGTGTATTACATTTTCAATGAGCTGCTGCTGCTGCTGCTGCTGTTGCTGCTGTGTCACCAAAAGGATTGTGCGGAAAAACAAATGTAGCCCAAAAAACAAATCCTGATTTTTGTTGATCAAAGGATATTCACTCTTGACAATACTGAAATCTCACTTTGAGGAAAAAAAAATCCTTCCAGGTGATATTATAAAAGACATGCAGAAAGCCAAGACTGATTTTCATATATATTAAAAGTGTGAGATGCGAAATTGTGCAAAAAGGCTAAGGCTCCAGCTTAGGTGGCAACTTGATTCCAAATATCGTCTCCATCATCTAACCCTCAGCCAATAATCTCATTCGCACATTCTTTCATTGGAACACAGAAACCCCCCCCGTCCTACATCGGGCTATTGAAGTAATATTGACATTGTTAGCAGCTTCCCAACCTACTTGTCATACACAAACATTATGAAAAGTTGACACTTTCCTTCAAGCAATATGAGCTCGAGCAGGAATCGCAATTTAAATCTCCAAGCCGACTGTACATCCGGTGATTCCCGCCGACGCCATATTAAGTCTAAATTCAAATTGTACAAAAAATGAGAACTTTGGGATATTGAGGATGAATTATTATGTGGTAATAAAGTCACGACTGCGAGCTCATTGTCACAGTCGCGGCCCCCCCCCGCCAACGCCGTGCACCAGTGCCCGCCTCATCACTCCCCACCAAATCTTCCGGCCTTAATTGGTCTGGGCCCCTCCAACATGTTTGTAATGGAAAAAAAGCAGCACATAATTCTTAGTTTGTTGGCTGGCAGAGCCCAATTTACAAAAGTGGAGGTGGGCGATAACCAGAGACTGTGGCTGTGGCGCACCCCCAACGATGAATCACGCCGCTGCCAGCTTTGAGCGCAATATAATTGAGTCCAACATCTCTGAGCACTTTCGGCATAATTAATGATAATCTGTAACAGAGGAATCTGAGATTCCAGTTCACAGAACTGTTTAATTAGGCCCAGTAATGAAAGCACGGGTGGTGCTACAAGAATATGGCCGGCCTCATGATTAATGATTTGTGCTGGTGAACACAAAAGTGCTGCACTGTTAACTCCAACGGATCCCGCTGCATGTGCGTCTCTGGCATTTACACAGCAAAATACGTGGGAGCTGTTTTGAAACAATACAACAAATGTCACATTTTCATTTTACGTCATTCTTTCTAGGAATGGAATAAAAATGCAGTTGTAATAAAATAAAATTAATACAGTTGCACCAACTGTAAATTTTATTTTTTGCCTTGGCTATAGTTTCATTCCAACCCGTTGAAAAATAGACTTGACAAATATTTAAATTATTTTGAAAAATTATCAAATATCAATTTTGCTTCTCCGGTTTCGTTGAACTCTACAAATATCTGCAGACTTCCAAATTTTTATTGGGTTCCGGGTTTGGTCACATGACATTCTGTAGAAAGATGAAATATTTTTTAATAGACAACAGGACAAGCAATGTCCAACATGGCGCCCCTTGGAGGTTGATGAATTAAAATATTAATTCCAGAAATGTGATGTTAAGCAGAATACCCGTTTTTTTGCTTTTGCTTAGCGTATTCTTTAAAAAAAATCCTTAGAGCTGATTCCCGCCTTAAAAACTGAACCTACCTCGACACCATATAAATAAAATAAAATACACATATGTAACCCAAATGACCCCCCCACCCCCCATTTTATTCAGATAGCGTGCCCCTGCTGTGATCAAATCTCACAAACATGTAAGGTAAAAAAACACATAATACAATTCACCCTGGTAATAAAAAGGGAACATAAGAACTAAAAAAAAAAAAAAAAAAGCTTGGGCTACATTATTGAATGCAATGCTCCAGCTCCCGTTTGTGCCTCGCAGGCATCTCGCGAGGTTATTTCCTGCTGGTATAACCGAGTTGTGCGCCTTCATAACAGCATCAGGTAAGGCTGGCCGGTGGACGCCGGCGATCCGGGCTCTACTTTTAAGTGGATCTCATGAAATGCGCACTAGCCAAACCATTACAGAAACAAAATAAGGCATGTTTGGCATGAATTGGATTTCTCCCCCCTGAAACAAAGCTATTAGTCACCGCCTGTCACTTTGTTGACTGCCCTGAGCCGCCTCGTGTTTTTGTGCGCGGCACTTACAGTAAGTCCCCTCCCACCCTCATATTTTGCACTCGCTGCCCTCTCAGCTGGGAACAACTCAATCGTCATGCAAAGATCACGACGGTTGAAATATTCAGCGCGGCTGCCCGCCCGCCTGCCATTCGTTTTATTCATCATTTCTTCAGGAAAATGTTGAAGCCTCCATCAAGCCGACAAGTGGCCTTAGGAAAAGTCAGTGTGAAAGGAAGGCAATGAAGGTAGAAAACCACAGGCGCAGACGCTCATAAATCCACGCCAAAAAAAATGAGAAGGATGAAAATGTAGACTGATTGCAGACAAAGAAATGACTCCATCCAACCACCCGCCCTCCCCTTTTTCCTCCAGCCTCCATTCCCCCAAGTCTGAATCTTGTTTAGTTCTTTAATTCTACAGTTTGTGACCTGGATGTGGCCATGGCTGCACATGAGAGAAATTACAAAAGCCTCTCAGTCACAGCGGCTCGGCTTCCGCCGGCGCGGCAGCATTTGTCATTGCCAAAACAGCAGAGTTTAATTAAGTGTTGTGAGCAGCCTAGTGAGAAACACACTTTAAATTAAACCTCCCAACACGCCGCTATCGGTTCTTTACCTTCTCGACAATCAACGGGGTATATGGCATAAATTTCTATCTCTCAGGGGGAAAGGCAGCTGCCGCGCTCCCGGCCCCTCATAAACGTCTCGCTCTCCCCGAGAGCCATCTCCATTACGCCGCATTTCATTAAAGCCCGGTTTGGAAACGGCCCGCGCATGTAAGCCGTAATTATTGCCTCTCCCTAATTTAGCCTTTTGATTTACTCAAACACTTGTTATTGGGCTTAACTGAAGGAAATTTTTGTGAAGCAGGGGCCAGTTCATTCCAATTGTCCATTTTCTGGACTGCCTTTTAAGCAATAATAAATGGCGGCCATCTTTGTGGAGTTAAAAAAAATATTAATTCAGGTCCATTCAATTTGATTGATTTTACTACCCACCTAATTCTTCTCACAAATAATGAATTTTATTCAAATAATTTTTGAATAATTAGCTCTTAGCATTAGCATAGCAGCCCCCCCACACACACCCATCGATCTTTCAGCTCGTACATTCGCCCGATCAGACAGCCATTACAAGTTTGAGCACTATTAATGAGAGTGCAGATGGGCAGAGGTGTAATTCTTCACCAAGGATTGTCATGTTAACGCTGTTGACTGATCCGCAGCTTGAAGATAGCCCTGCTTGAGTTTTTTTTTTTTTCCCCATCGCAGTCTTGTTCATAGCGGTCTACAAGGTCTTCTCCCGGCGCTAAATTGGATGAAACCTCTCGAGTTTGGAGCGTTTCCACTTACACAGCCTTCGTAGTCTACTCTCGTATTTTCAATTGTACATCCACCGAGGAAGATCTGCTTTCATCATCTGTTTGTACATATATTATTATTTTTTTAAATTCCATCACATAAATACAGTTGTTGCGATCATTTCAGGTTGATCCTCTGCTCCTCGTCTTGGGCCCACCAAATGATATACGATGGCTGGCGCGCCACTACTTAATGTACACTATTAGCTCTGTATTTAAACACCATCATGTCATTGATTCACAAATTGATTTATTGATGTTAATTCAAGTGTTTCACATATTAATCACTGTAAAGGAATCAATTTAGTGTATTTTATGAGCTGTTGTGTGATCGACTAATGATGAGAATTAATCAACTTTAATAAGAATTCAAACGGCATTGTTGAGCTAATTTGTCTTTTGGTAAGTGGAGGAATAAACACGTGGCTCTGCAATTTTTTCATTCTAAAGTTTTTTTTGACGCTATTTTGTTATTTTTATTTGGTGATTTATTCCAATTCAATAGTCAGCGTTACAAAGCAGAATCTGGTATTTGTATTCCAAGCACATTTTATATTGCGCTCTATCAATAGTTGTCTAAAATGATACAAAACAGCACGCTTTGCATAATTTTTACGCACAAATATAAATTGCACATTAACATTTTCAAGTAATTTATGATCTCTGCCGTTTTTGGATGTGGCACACATTTTAAATGCCACGTTGAAAAGGGACTCCGACAGTGTCCCGCAACTTGTTTTTATGTGTCCAATAAAGTCTCACTTTCCAAAGAGGAGCAATAAAGCTGTTTTCACTCTTTGCTCGGCGTAAACACCGCAACGCTTTGCACTCTGGAGAGCCATTTAAGTACTTCATTAGTGGTCCATGTCATGTCTTTAAAGTATTGATCTCTGCAGTCAATGGAAAAATAACAACCCTGTTATAAAGTACTTGTCCATAGCGATGGCCAACATAAATTATTTAAAAAGGGCAGATTCACACTGGCCGCGCAGCCATCAATCATCAGATATGGCCGTGACAAAAAGCAGCGCTTCACACGTCTCTTCTATCTCCCCGCAGAACAATTCTATCAGCCAGGTGGCCGCGAGGAGGAACCGTGACCCGATGTCACTCGCATTGTTGCCGCCGCCTTTGAAGGCATCCGCCGGCCGCTCCGGCCCGGAATGGGATGGCTAAATAGATTCCCCGTGTTGGCCGCCCGCCCCGCTCTGGACCAACGCTTCAATTTGTCTCCCAATAAAAGGTGCGTGGAGGTGTTGGAGTTTTCGACCCAAACAGTGGATGAATTTTTTATCGAACGGGTGAATTGAGGTATAACTGCAGTCATAGGTATTCATTGCATTTTCCATTAAAAAAAGAAATGAGAATGTGAGGGAAAAAAAACATTGTGATTTTAAGTCTGTTAGCTTAATGCTAACAGCTATTGGGAAACACCATAGACAGGCTAACAAATAGCATTATTGTGGCGGTCTTATATCTCTTTGAACAAGCGATATTTGACAACAACAGGTGGTGCAAAATATGAACAATGTAAAAATAGATTTTTTATCATTTGCAAAGAACAACCGCATTGGGAGCAGTACACTCTTCATTCAAATGTGATAAAACTGTATAATTCATGAATTCTTTAATGTATGTAAAAAATTGAAGCGTGCCGAAAACAAAACACTTGACAAAAATCTTGGCTAATTAACCAAAATTTTATTCTGCCCTAAATCAGAATCGACAACTGCCTAACATTAAATATACTATATGCTTAAAATTCTTACTGAATTATGTATAAACATATTGTAATGTTATCCTTTAATGTACTAGCTGCGTGTTTTATGAATCTTCAGAGGGGAAAAAAATCCTCTGTACTGACAGCAGAGTAAACTGTAGTCCTGTAAGTCACACTCACAATCCATCTTTTTATTGCATATCAATCACCTTCAGTTGCACATAATACCACCTCGTGACAAACACATAAGAGCATCGTAAATGAAACCATGAAAAAGGCGACCCGGCAGAAAAAAAAACACACACACACTTCAGTGCGGCAGATGTGTCTTTGAGTTAGACTTTCAAAACAGGACTTTGATTAATAATTGATTAGAAAAAAGGCACACGGCATGAAAGGCAGGAAGTGGTGGCATTCTTGTGATTGGCCGGCTACTCAAACTGCACTTTGTTGTTGTAAACGCCGACCTGAACCGTGTGTGTGCGTGAGCGTGTGTGTGACAGACCCACTGTGGACCAGAGGAGCCCTGATATAAGTGGCCCTGCAGCCATATGAGCTGCTACATCTGAGGGATAATTGGTGCTGAGCAGGAGCCTCCTACCTCCTTTCATTTAGTCACTTTGCAATTTAGTGCCGCTCTCACTCAGGAAATGGAAATGTCATGAAATTTTAGGCAAGACATTTTGAGATTCTTTTTTAAATCTATGGTACCGGAATTATTTATGTTTATAGTTATATATATTTATATATTATTTATTTTATTTATTTTTATATTTTTTAATTTATTATTTATTTTTAATTTATTATAATTTATTATTAATGAAATCAAGAGTTTTATATTTACGACATTCATTATTGTTGGTTAATGTCAAATAGTTTGAGCATCTAGAGCAGGGGTGTCAAACTCATTTTTTTTGCAGTCCGCATTGTAGTCATAGCTTCTTTCGGAGGGCCATTATGACTATCAACCCAAATAAATGTATGAGCACCTCATATTATATACAGTAAAAGCTTCAAAACAAACTGACAAATAACTCATTTTCAAATCAGATGAGTAAAAATTGGTCAAATATTTAATAAAAATTATTAAAAGTGAAGATAATTTGTAATTCTAGTAATGACACACGAATTTGATGCACAATTTGCCTTCGCGGGCCTCATAAAATGATGTGGCGGGGCCGTTTCTGGCCCCTGGGCCTTGAGTTTGACAAATGTGATGGAGATTAAATCAAGGCCAACCTGTTAAAAATGTCCAGTTCTGTTCATTTGTCATTTTATTCTTTTTTTGAATTAGCAGGCTACTTCCTGATTCATAAATATAGGTTTCAAGTTTTTTGTGACAAAAGAACAAACGCACCCATCAAAACATAACGTTTTGGTTTGCGTATAGCAGAGGTGTCGCAAAATGCAATTTGACGGTCTGTGAACATTTGTGTTAAGAGGTGAAGACCAAGGCGGAGGTGTTGGGACTATCTGAGTCTGGAACGCTTAATGCCTGACGTCGGCCCCCCGCCGGGAAGGATGCTGATCTGGATGTATTGTTGTCAGCGGCAACAGGGAGGCGGAGAGGCTGACTAACGCTCTGTGATGGCCTCATGCGGCTCTGGCCCGGTGGCCAACACAACGTGACGCGCATTTGTATACTCGTGTTAGCTCAGACTGAGGAACTTTTTGTTATTGTTTTGGATTTGGTGGGTTGTATGAATTTTAGTGGATACAAAAAGTGTTGAAGAGAATGGGAAGTGTTTTAGAAGAGTATCGCAAAGGTTAAAAAAAGTCTGGGGAGGGCCATTGAATCAAAATTAATCGGAATGTAATGGTGACAAAAAATGGTATTGGTTTGATGGGAGTTTGGAACCGATTAATGGCATGTCCATTCATTTCAATGGGGAATATTTATTTGACATGAATGGAAGGTATACTAATTATTTTTAGTTCAATGCCTCTTTTCGAGACACTAGAAATGTAGTGAGATGAAGCAGTATGAAAAGTGAAGACAACAGCAGGGTGCTACTCACCCAGCGTGCCCCCATCGGACGCTTTGACGGACACATCCGGCCATTTGTCGTGAAACTCTCTGTGGCACCTCCCTCCATGGGGGAGTCTGGACCACCAGTCCACAGGAACCAGGCGCGCCAGGAGGGCCCGGGCCGGCCGGCGGTGGCGATTCCGCTCCGGCCCAAGCCACGGGTTCTAATTGATGTGGCAGAGACGTCAGCACTAATCTTGCGCTCTCGGCCGCCCGGCCAGTCGGCCGGCCGCCCTGTAAGCCCCTCATCCACTCCACTGCTGCTGCAGAGTCAATTAGATGTGGCCTGCCCGCTACCTGCTCAGTGTAAATATATCTCCTGCAGACACGCACGTCCACTTATCTAGCCTTGACACATTCGGGCTGATTTCTTATAGCTGCCGCACGGCTCTATCAGCGCCAGGACAGCTCGGCCGATATCTCGCACTACAGTTGGTCGGCCGATGATTACGTGTGGAATAAGCTGGGTTTCCATATTTGTTTGGAGGATGCCTATCTCTCCCGCGCATACTTCGGCTCCGGCGGTGCAAACAAATACGTCAATCTCAGCCGGGGGATACCATTACTAATTTGTTGACACTGATGTGAAAAGAATCAAGTGTGAGGCGTGTTTAGCTAGCTCTCATCCCTCAACAATGTCAGCAACTTTGCTTAGAGGACAAGCTGTAATGGTGAGCGCTCACTTAGAACTGCTTCGGTTACATCACGAGACAAGAAATCGTGAATGTTGCCATTGAGAGTTATTATGCGATTATGTTTTTGCACGGTCCTCTTCCCATTTTTTATAAATGATAAAAAAAAATCTACCTCACTTGCGTGTTTTGTATTGAATTTTGCAGGAAGCTTCAAATTATTTATAAATAATAAATTAGATTATTCTCTGTTGTTACGAGGCAGATTTTCATCTCTGGAACGTATAACCCAAACGGTAGATGGTATTTAATATTCCAATGCCCCCCCGCCACACACACACAAACACACACACTATAATAAGTACAAAATGTCAGAGGAAATAGCTCGGCATTGCAGGAAGGAAAGGTATTCCTGTGCTTCTAATTGATTGTAATTCTTTGTTAGTGAGACATTTGCACAATGTGTTGGACTCACACCGAGCACCAAAGACTTAATTGTCCACAAATGACTGGCAATGATCTGTAAATGGCTTTGATTGTTCGACATGGATCGAAACTGGAACTTGTTCTCGTGAGATGTCGCCATGTACCGGACGATCGTAGCCTCATCATGCCTCGAGTAACCTTAGAAAAATTGCTGAGTCATTAACAATTAGAAGTGGCACTGTATTTGATAGTTTTATTGTCTACATGCATCTTAATTGTGTTCCTTCCCTAAGTCAAATTTTATTCTACTTCTTCTTTGCGATCTACTTTGCACACGGCGCCACTTGTCCCGCAAATTGTTGTTCTGTCCTGTTGAGAAAATGCAGTAGAGGAAACAATATCTTTCCGGCGCCACATTTTTCTCCCGCAGCAGATGGACACCTGCCGAGCCACCGGCAAATGTATTACCAAAAAGCTAGCCTCCTGTAAATACAGTGAAGGTAATAGAGTATAAAGTGATCTTTAAGTGGAGTTTGTAGCACTCCCATAATGGCTTTGGCACCCTTTTAGCGGCTCACGTGACTCCCTGAGAGTAGTGATTATGAGTCGCCAACGAGGAGGTCTCGCGTGCAGGTCAGTTTGCAAGCCTCACTTTCACCTGCCAATCTTTACTTCCCCCGGCCATGTTCTTTAAACAATTAACTGTCTCGGTTATTTAGGAAGAGACTCAACACCAAACTACAAATTAAAAAGCTATCCTTTTTGAGTACGCTAATATACCTTGTACTATCAATTATTTATTTTTTTATTATTATTTTTATTATTACTATTATTATATTTGTGATATTATTTTGTATTTATTGTTATTTTTTATATTGTTAATTTTATTATAATTAAATTTTTTGGGTGTGAATCTAGCCAGAATCTCGGTTATCTTAAAGGGAATCTCACGAAAGCGAGAGCTGTATAATTGACCTCCAGGGTTCTAAGGAACCCACTTTGAGAACAACAGGTCTAGGTCTATGTCTACCAATAGGCATCTGGGTTCTAGCCTGCTGGAGGTCTTAATCAGAATTCTGCAACAGCATCCAGAGACATTTCCTAACGGTGCTTTGGTGGGTTATTCCGCCGCCCTGGCCCCGCCTCCTCCCCTTTCCTTACATATCACACAGACACTGATGCATGGCGCTTTTTGAATTTTGCATTATGTTGGGGGTCAGAGGCGGGTTTTGGCGAGTGTCCTTAATTTCACAGGGTTAAGGCGCGGTGGATTCACGGGGAATACAGATCACTTAGCACGAGCCCGTGACCGCCCGCCAGTCGAGCCCCGCCGCCGTCCTCGCCGTTTGTTAAGCACATCCTTGTGCTCGCTGAACCGTCGAGGCTGCCGAGGTGAACTCGCAGTCCCGGAAGGAGGCGTCACTCTTCGAGATTACTGAGACAACCATTCGGCCTCACTGCCTCGCTGTGGTGTTGCGCCTCCCCCCGTGTCGTGCGTCTTCTCAAATTCGCCATCGCCAAACTAAAAAGAATCGTGCGTTGTATCGGTGGTAATTCAATCACGCTGATCCTAAGCTTTTAATTTGATTAAGAGTGTGAAAATGGAGGGCAGGGCGACTCTCGCAGGATAACATCACAGCCTCCAATTGTTGCTGTATATTTACACACGGATTTCCGTTTTTATATTCAACCACGTTTTTAATCCGACGCTTTCTGCGAAGTCCGAAATCTCCTCTGCGACTCGGAAGGGGTGACAATTATTGAGGCCCTCAGATATTTAGTATTTGAATAAAGCGCGACTTTTTATAAAAGAGGTCCCAGTTGGATGCTAGCTAGATTAGCGACCGACAGATCATTATGTACATTGTCATTTTTTATTTTCGACAGCATGCAGGCTTGACTGTGGAATTCCGTCTTCTAATCTCTCGTCCAAAGCGCAGATTAATGAGATCAGGCTGCTTGTTTTTAAAAGACTATTAAGATGCTCTCCATGTTTTCTGACACAAAAGAAATTCTTTCAAAAGATGCTGTTCATCAATACTCTCCCATTGAGACCAAATGGAGATAAGGTTTTTCACGATTTTATGTCATCTGTGGATTTTTGCTCTCTATATCATCTAATCCTCAACTCGTTTTGTTTGTTTTTTTTCTTTTTTCACAGCCTTATTTTCATCCCCGTTTTAATAAGCAGGACCAAATTATTTCCACTTCTTCACGCGGTTTCGCTCTTTGGCTTTTGCATAAATGCCGACTTTATTTCCATGAAATTCTCCAATGACATCGATTTTATTTTTGCATAAAAGCATGAAGAGTGCGTCTAATATCGGGGCGGCCTTCATCTGCTAAGTGGACATTTGCATGGGTGCGAGAGGGGTAGAGGAGCCAGCCGCTAACCTCCCGGGGTGACAGCGGTGCAGGGGGATGACATGTGACAGCTGTGACAGTCCTGAAGAAAAGGGGGGGCGGGGGGGATTCATGCAGGCGACTTGCTGCGCCCCTGATCCAATTACGCCACACGGCCCCCTGTCAGACCCAGCAGCTTGACTCCAGCCACTCTGAGGACAGTATTGATCTCTTGTCAGGCGGAGCCGTTGCCCTCCCGAAACATCCGCCAGCGTTGAACTTTGCAGCCGTCCCGCCGTAACACCCCCATTTAACATCCCAGACCCCCAGGCATGCACTCTCCCAAATCCAAAGCACAAAAAAAGGGATGTCAAGACCAAAATGTTTTTTAAGGTTCTCTGCTAAATTTGTTTAAACACTGTATTCGGTTCCATCTAGTGTTTGTGGAGTTGAACCAAAGAGCAAAATTGTGCCATTTTTATTCATCTCCGGCGGCGGCCATTTTGTCCCTTGCTGTTGACTCAAAATGACATGCCAGTTGGACACAGACAATGACCAATCAGGGCTCAGCTTGCGAATGTCACATGACCAAATTTAAAAAACAGGTGAGAGAATCAGCTCAGGTAACATTGTTGTGCAAAATTGCGGAGACTAGTTGCCAAGCTTCTTTTTTTTCCAGGCTTATTTTTTTATTGGCGAATTTGGAATCCAACAGTCCTACCTAACGATGTGAAGACTTTTGATTGGCTGCCTCTCCTGGTTTCTATGAAAGCATGAAGATGATGAAAAGGCCATTGCAATTAGCCGGCCCTCTGCTTCATTTCGCCGCTGCCGTCGACTGCCGGAGACAGTGGCAGCTGCCAATAACGTCAGTTTAGCGGGAAGAGACAATTAGGCCGGGGAGGCTCCCCCCGTTACCGCCGCTCGGCCCAGCCCGGTCCCACATCTCCAGACCTTTGCACCTTTACACCTCTGAGTAGCTGCAGGTCAATAGACACTGATATTGTCAGGAGCAACTGCTCGGAGCTGAGGTTAATCAAACCGCGGCCACAAATGTTCATTTTCCTATTTCTCTTAATGAGAAGAATGAAGTGCGCAAGATGTGGCGCTAGACGACAAGATATGATGCAGCCAACACCGGATGGCAAATGGGTGTGCTCACTTGATGCCTGCTGAGTGTAACACCATGAAATTGGGCACAATCTGGAAAGGGGGAGCTGTGAGTCACTTTCATGCTACACGCAATGTGTATCCAAATGCGGAGTGTGAACATTACTCTGGCCGCTCATGCGTTCACTCGTGACAGCGCCGAGGGTTGCTTAGAGGTGATGAAGAGGATGCATGTCTGATAGGCTTTAAATAGGAACTGGAGATGCCTTTTCTCGGCGTTGGCTTTGCTTAGATAATGGCTGGGCCGCTCGCTTCCTCAAGGCAAAATGGAGCTGTGTTATTATTATTTTTTAATTAGAACACTCAAGTACAATTGTCAGTTGATGACCATCCATTAGGCTTTGGAGGGAAGCGATGGGCCGGGGATCCCATCCCAACGGACATTTGACGAGACACACTTCCACCCAGGCCATGTTGTTCGATCTCACGCGCACGCACACACACACACACACACACACGCACACACACACACGCACACACACACACACACACACACACACACACACACACACACACATTGACACTGCAGGCACTTTTGAGTCTCCAATTAATTAGCGCAGCATGTTTTATGTCAGTGAGGCGAAGCACGTAGGGCTGGCAGAACCTGCAATACGAAAAGGATTTGACCTCACTTGTGTGTTTGAAGCCTCAAAATTGCTAAGTTTTGGCTTTAAATAGAAACGGCACAGCTATTTTGTTGCCGTGGCGACACCACTTCTCTGCTTTAATACAGGTGTTATATCTCCAAATTTTTTTGTCAAGTACTTTTGTTATTTTTATTATTTTTCTTTTGCTATAGCGACACCAACCAAGCTTGCAATAGTTCTGTCAAAAGAAGATTAGGAAATGATAATAACTACTTGCTCAAGTGCTTTTATAAAATCATATTTATGCTTTTGAACTTGCTTTGAAATGTTGGAACATTATTTGGGACAGCATGTTTTTTGTGGGATGAGCAATTTTTGTCTCCTCCACTAAAGTGCTGAGTCAGCACCTGGCAAAAAAAAAAAAAAAAAAAAATTGACCAAGTGGTGACTTGTAGTCAAGGTAGTGCTTTTTTCCCCTCTTGTTGGCGTGTAAACATGGTGTCCATTTTTTTTCCAGTAACAGCCAAATGTCATTTATGGCAGCATTTAGCAGCATTTTGTAGTGCTACATTGCTAATGGCATTCGACAAAGAGGCGCTGGCTGTCAGGGTCACAGCATTGCGGGATGGACTGAATGAGGACAGCAATTCATCTTTTTTTAGCACGTGCGAATGTGAGTGGAACGCGACCCACCGTCGCCGCCGACGGGTCGTCATGTGTGTCGCACCTACGTACATGTGTGGCATCCGCGCGAGCATGTCCTCGGGAGGCGGGACTCAAGGAATCTGCCAAATTAACACATGCGGTGTTGAGTCTTAAATTCCCAAAGTGAGCAAGACAGATGAGCAGGACTGCCCGTCTTAAAAGAGCATCTGTCTCCTTTAACACTTATAAATTTGATATCGCAAGATGAATCCTAATTAATGAATTGATGTATTTTGTCAGTGACAAAGCCAAATTGTTGAAACGACGCCAGAAGCTATGTACTGTATAAATCTCCCGCTATATTCCAAAAAAAAAAAAAAAGAGGCCCCCGGCTGATGAGACAAACACAGCATCATTATAGGTGTTCATCTACAAGCACGTCAAAATTATTTGTCTTGCTACGGCAATCATCAAGATGTTTTATCGTCTCCAGGAAATTAAACCGTTTCTCCTTTGTTGGATGCGAAGGACACACTCTAAAGTGCTTTCATGGATAAAAGTGTGTAATGTGTCATCACAGCAGGGTTTATCCTTACGAGCCGGCCCATGATTTGCTTATTATGTCGCTTTTACCCTTCCGGTTTCACTTCCAAAAGCGTTATCACCTCAGATCAGGCAGCTGAAGTGCGTTTGTTTCATCACCCCACAAACTTTTCCCCCTGCTTAATTCCTTAAAATGGTCATTTGTCATCCTGTCACTTGGTTTGTGACCCAAAATTCCACGCTGGAGGCGTCATCAAATAAATTAATCACTACCCAGGATCCATTTGTCCCTCGTGTGCGTTATTAGACGAGCTCTCTCTTCATTTACATATTTTTAATGGGCCGGTTTGCGCCACGCGACCTGGGCGCTTCTCCTCTGTAAAAATATTCCAGATTCTGGCAAACTTTGACTTGCTCGATTACGATCAATACCTCCGCGGAGAGGAATGAGATGGCAGCAAAACTCTAATAGCTTCTGATTGTTGCTAAAACTCTTTTCCAGAAAATAAACAATTAGCTACACAGAGTTGTCAACACACTTTGTGTGATTGTGTCTCGTTGCAGTGGTGTGTGTTCCTCAGGGGAAATCGTGATGCTAAGTGTGAAGCTGTGACCAGACACAAGCATGAACTTGGATATTTTAAACAATTCGTAGACCTCTAATGTAGCTGCTGTTTTTTTTTTTTTTTTTTTTACACCCCTAAGAAAGCAGCCCAATTATTCCTATGAGACGAGAGCGTGTCATGTTTGAACTCGCGTCCTCATTACGGGCCCCTAACACCACGAGACGTGAACGTGCTAGAAGCGTCACCACAACAACAGCGACGTTGTCTCTGGCGTTTTCGCTTTTTTTTTTTTTTTTTTTTTTTCTTCACCCGGCCACCCTGTTAGAACCTAACACCGCCGCGCTTCAAATGAAATTAGCATAATTAAGAATTAACATGCATTAATTGTTGCACTTAACGCAAACTGAGGGCCAAATGTGTCATTTGATGCGGAGGAACTACTAAACGCTTTCTCGCCTCCTGCTTAAGGGAGTAACTACTTTTTCAGTGTGATAAAATGCAGGCAGTGACCACGTTGTTAGCGACACCTGTCATATTTAAGATATCTGATTGAAAATGGAAGCTATTAGTGACCTCGAAATGACACAGCAACATCAACCAATCACATTGCCAGCTGCTTAGGAAGTCGTGGGCTAATGCTAGGTGCTAAGCTAATTTCTGCCACGCTGGCTGCTAGGTGCGGCTTGCTAGCTTGCGTGGGTAAACATAAGCATATTATACATATATGAAAAAAATAAAAATTTACACACAAAATGACACACTTTTTTGTTAGTTGTATAAAAAAAGAAAAGACACAATTTACTCCCACGGGTTCAATCCCAAACCCACATTTTAGAACCGCCGCACTAAAGGTTAAAAATATAACAAATGTCACTTAGGGTGATACAATGCAGGTGCATTCTCGTGCAATCTCCAAGCACGGTAACTTATATTGCTCTTCAAGGACGTTTTCAAGAAGAGTTTGTAATGTTCCCAGTGGAGGTAAAACAGGTGTATATTTGGCCGACCAGGACGCAACCTGGCAATAAAGCGTGACATTTGAAGAGAGCAAAGAGATATTCCGTGCTTTATCACTCAGGCTGGTAGATGGCGTGTGGTGTTTTACTTTCATCACAGAACATCCGGCAGTGCGACGTGTCAGTGCGGCATCACTTTTTTTTTACTATGTACTGTATCTTGTTTGTTACAGTTAAGACTACAGTTTGCATAATGTAGTGTCAAAGCTGATAACAGCTGTTGCTATTTGTCTCATATATTCAAGTAATCAATTGTTACAACTGGCCAATTGGATTTAATGGCTTCGATGATTGATACTTGTTCAAACTAGACAAAATTTAGGCCGTGTTACCAATTGTACTCATCGGTACCAAATTGGTTATGTCATAACAAGAATATACCTGGAATAGAACAAGTCAGCCATTTTGATTTGAAGCAGCAATTTTTGATTCGATTGAGCTATCGATTAATCAATTTATTTTGGCGCCTCCGATTGCTCCGAAGTTTGACCGTCATTTTAAGGTCTGATCATAATAGTCTTTGTTTTTCCTTTTAACAAAAGAACCTCTCATTCAAAAACATCTCCAAGGCTTTTTTTCTTTCCACAGTAATCTCCATTTCCTATTTCTCCTCAAATTACCTTTTTTTTTGCCTATTAATTAAAAGTAAAGCGTGTATTGTACGGTACATTATCCCCCTAACGGCCCCATGTGGAGATCATGAAGTGGAAAACTAATGGTGTGGACTTGAGCATTTGGGCTTGGCATGAGTCATTTACATATCTGGATGGGGATGTGGATGTATGCGCAAATATGCAGAAAGCCGTGTGTCCGGCGCCCTCCCCCTCGTGAGGAAGTCAGAGAAGTGTTGTCTCGCTCTCCTCCACGAGCCAAGGTAATGAGATTCCGTACGCCCGGGATGAGGAATCTTGATTATTAAGGAGAGGCATGTGGCAGTAAGAAAAATCTGTTTGTTGTGTTTTTATCTTATCACCCCGAGATACAATAGTGTGATACAAAGGTGACCCCCGTATTCTATTCATTAAATCCCGCCTCCTCTAATTCATCAAAAGTAAACTATCACGGCTCCTGCTGAGCTCATCAGAAACGAGCCGACTTGTTAGGTGCGCCTCAAAAGGACACGTGGCGGGATTTGGATCTTGAGCCGAGTCCTAATTCCAGCGTCGCTTTGGAACGCGGCGGCAGCCTGCGTTAGGAACATTAGCAGAGACTGTTGTGCTTGCTTTCATACGGGAAAAGTTCAGGACAATCAAAGTGAATTATGACCTCCATTACAAGACAAGCGTAATTATTTCAAGGACGTGGCGAGATGTGGCGTCTCAGCAAATATCGTAGCACATTTGAATTTTTTCAGCCCTCCAGTCATGGATAAGCACGGCCTCCTTTCTTTTGGAGCCGTCACCTGTCAACTCTTGACAAATGACTTTTTTAGACCAAAGATAAGCTACTGTATGCCCAGCAGGCAGGATTTGCGTCGGGGTATGTTCCTGCAGTAGCACACCCAATCCAGAAGATGGCGCTGTGGTGAAAAAAGCTGGCAACTCATTTGCGAAGGAACGCAGTCGACGTGGAACTTTTTCCCGGCCTGTGTGCAAATAGCTGAGCTTCCAGAGTCAAGTCAAAGTATTTTATTTATTTGTTTTTATTTTTATATTTTTAATTAATCGGCTGTTATCGTAATTTTATTTTGCCAAACATGAGAATGGACATCAGCCTCCTCAAATCCAAATAGTTTTGACCGGTAAATACGACTCCGCGAAGCATCCAAATGATCTCCCGTTTAAATTCTGACTTGATCGTATACATCTTTGAATAAATGTGTCAGTCATGTTTATCTCCGGTGATGTTCTCGTAGTAACGAGCCGTTGGCTGCCCAGAGAGAGATGAGAGCAACATCCCACACGTCAGCCAGCTGAGTCACGGCTGGTATGCGTCAAGCGGCCCAGACTCGTGCCTGTCCCTCCTCTCAAATGTCACATGAGCTTATGTCAGGCAACACTCGTGGCTGAGGCGCAGCGAGCAAATTCGACATTAGCAGAGAAAAGATGTTCTTGTGGGGGAATTCAGCAGGGCATGCTAGAAAAAAGTCGTGTCTTGCATTTGAACAGTAGTTACTTTCATATTTTGCCGCCCAAATATTTTATCAACAACATTTCAAAGCAATGTAAAGGTTGATTATTTTCTACTAATCACAATTTTGCTCAACTACTTTTCCAGATTTACAGAAGCTTTGACAAGAATTATCTGCAGTACTTTCTATATCGTATAATTAATCCTATTAACCGTGCGAGTAACAATGTAAATGTAAACGGTGAGCATCTGATGATCCTCTGAGATTGAGATTTTTTTTTTTTTGCCCGCCCTTAAGGATGCAAATGAATCCTTACAAGTGGACATTGGCTCCAATTCCCTAACACGGGTAGCTCGGCGGGGGTGACGGGTTCATTTTCATCCCTCGGGGCAATTATACTTCCAAATGAGTTTCCCGAAGTTAAAAGCGTGTTCACATTTAATGAATTAAACGCTACATATAAGCGTGGGAGTCTCTTTTGACGTGCCACAAAAGCGCGCTGAGGGTTTTGTGTCATTTATTAATGACACACGCGGGCGCGTGTTGTCTTGTTAACGGCTTTGAGCGTGAGTAATGTGCAGGCAACGATTTAGATAAGACAAATTATCGCACAATAATACACTCTGAGGACATTTCTTTATCTTTTCTTATTCAGATGATGACTTATCTGCCGTGTGCACTTCATTGGTGTCGGGGAAAATAGTCACATGAAAGACAGCATTGACATATTAGCGCCTTGAAATTAAATGTTCAGATTTTTTGACAATCAACTTTCAGTTTTAGTCTGTGAATATCCAAATGTGGCTGCGGGAATGCGCCCGCCTTTTTTTTTTTTTCGGGAGAGGGGGCGGGGCTTCTCCCAATTGAGTTAATTAATGAGATGTGTGGAGTATTGTTCCTCATTTTTATAATGAATGCATCACGCTACTGTCACTGAGAGCGTTTTGACAAATAGGTGGGTGGGTCGATATGAAAAAAAACATACATTGGTGGCTGCTGAGGGGTTAGATTTTAAATTAATTGAGGGAAATGAATTCAGTAGTAATAGGGCCTGACAGCACACTGTGGCAATTCTGATGGCTGTGATTGATGCTTGACGCACACAAACACGCACATGCACGCACGCGGGCTCATGACAAATCACGCTTGTTTAGCTCCTGGTGTATTTTCCATGCAACGTGTGTGTTCATTAAAAGTAAAAATATGTAAATGTGAGCAGTGGTGGCAAGTACAAATACTTCATTGCTGTACTGAAGTAGCTAGGTGTCTGTGTTTATTTTTACGGATGATTTGTTAGTTTTACGAGCAGTATTTGAAAGTACTTTTTCAGAAATGGGCCCATATCATGGCCGTCGCCGTACGTGACAGTGGCGCTGATCAGCTAGCCGTGTGCAGTCACCGCTCACTGCCGTCTGCCATCGCGTCAGACTCACGCCAGGGAGCCCGAGCTGACTTGGAGCTCGCTGAAACCGCTGCTGACATTTCCTCCCCGTGGCAGGACCGGCCATTCGGCTAACGGGGCCCCGCGGCCCAGCGCCCGAGGCTAAAACGGGAGGGAGCACAAGTGGCGCCACTTCCCGTTAAGGTTACTCTGCCTCCCGGTGCGTCGCAGGCGAGGCCCAGCGTGCGTCTGCTCTGATACTTGCTTCATTCTCAAGCCTAATGAATGCAAACAGGCCTTGTGTGTGTGCGCCATATGTGGTGCGATCGCTTTGAGAGCCTGTCGAATCATTACAATCAACCACCGATACACTTAGCCCGATGACATACATAACGGCAGCGGTTGGACCTCCCACAACGCGCCTGTCCAACTTATACAACTTGAAGCACAGGATATGAAATACAGCGGCGCCTTTCCTCTTGCAATCGTATTGAGCTTTAAAAAAAATAAATAAATGCAAGGCGACGAGAGCGGAGGTTCTATAAATGGCTAGCGCTCCTTGGGCAATGGCGAGAGGGTGTCACTGACCATTAGCGCGCCCCGCTACACTTTCTCTTCTATGACCTGTCAAGTCCTCCACTAATGTGCCAGGAAATAATTCTATTTCCCACCTCAGTGAAGACCCTCGCCACTTGCCATGCCATCTTCACATGAGAAAAATGTGTAGCGTATTCTGAGATGTCGTATTTTGGAGGTTTAACTAACAAGAAACTTCTGTGCCACCAATTGATGAAGTAGATTAAATCAATGCTTCATTATTATGCATTAAATGTTTTTATTAGTGTCCACACAGTGCCATAAAGTTTTATTTTGATATTATTTTCAAGTGTCATTTATTTATTTTTTATCTATTTTATTTTTATATTAAATATTTAATTGAACATTTATTTAATCAACAAATAACTAGTGAGAGGTTAGTGTGTGCGTTGTGTTGTGTGAACCCCTGCTGCTGGTCGGCCGTCCACCAGAACCCATTTCCAGGCGCTCTGTCTGCACTCCTGCATGAAGTCCAATCCAAGCAGCATTATTTATGCCGGTCCAAACAGCTCTTTAATTACTCATGAAGTCCTCCTCCCTCCTTCACTCCCTCCCTACTTCCCTCCCTCCCTTCTTGCACCCGCCGCCGCCACCACTGCCATCCCTTAAAGACTCCCTAAAAGGCCGTCTGCGTGATATTAGCACAACAGAGCCTTTTCCAGGAGAAATTAAAAGATAAATAAATCTGCCGGTGATTTACATGCGCGCGGCAGCTGATATTTATACTCAGCCGCGCGTCCCTGAAGGCGTTGTCTTATTACTGCCATGCTCAGGTCCCTCGCACCCGGGCAGAGAGGCGGGCAGGTGATTAATTCAGTTCTTAGCACATGCCAACAAGGCGCACGAGAGAATATCCAAGGAGCTCCATCGCTTCATTTTCCGAGTTAATTTTTCAGAGCCAACTATGTGTCGTCAACCAAGTTTGTTTAGTTTAAAGGAAACATCAAGTGAAATATTTTCTTTACAGTAAAATGCTCTATCTGCCCCCACGAGTTTAAATGTGACATTCTGATTAATGTTACGTTTGCGGAATATGATTTAAGCATGAAAATCCACCTATTTTATTATCCATCTCAGGGGGCGGCCTTTTTGTCCTGTCGACTGAAAATGACATCACGGTGCCAATGTGCTCAGCTGTATTGTTCGGGCAAATTGTATTTTTTGCCACCCTGAAATGTCCGTCGTAAAAGTGACACTTTGAGACACAAATGTACAAAAGGACAATTGTATTGTCACCCGGAAGGTAATTAGTCCATAAAGCTGCTCATCTTGCTCTCTAATGACATCATCGCCGTCAGCAGGAACAGCAGCAGTTTCAAGTCTGGCTGTCTAATTGCTTCGTTACTCTGTCGTCGCCATGACGTGGCAGTGATAGATCTCTATTTTCCCTAGCAATTTGTTACACTCCTTGCTATATAATTGGATCAGATTAATTATTATGATGAATGTCTTTCTGGGATTTCTGCTTGTAACCATTCATTTTAGGGCTGGCGTGCTCAAATTTAATGTGTCAGCAGGATCTTGGGCGCAAAAAAATAAAATGTCTCATTCAGTCAGTAGGGATATTTTTCCCGGTATACTGAGGGATCAAGTTACTTGCAATAGGCGTAAATCTGCATTTGTTTATTTATTTGTTTATTTAGTTTATATTGATTTTCTGCTTGCTTTAAACACAAACACACTTTTCAAAACATTCCTTTGCTGTTTTCATCATGGTCGTTGTAAAAAACGATCGCATAACTCTTTTGTGGAAACAAAAATAAGACCCATTCACTTAAATTTTGACCCAAAACAAAGTCAAGCAAATGTGTATGTCTATTTATAGCACTCTTGCCACACATACGAGTTGAATCCAGTTAAGACTGTGGAGTCACACATTATCACCTGGCAATTAAAACTTTTATTTTTTTTAAATCAATTTCAATTACTCGACAAAATAACCCACCCATTAATCGATTATCGGAATAATGTTTAGTCACAAGTGAACGACATTTCCACAGGCTGTCGAACCTGCACCGGCCAGCCTGTGTTTACCCTTCGCAGGTGCCCGCCTGGTTCAATTTCAAGTTTAATAGTTTCTTGATGAGAACTAAAACTGAGGCGTTAAATCTGAACTGCCCCCCCTCTCCACAAAAAAAAAATACTGTCCAGCTAAGACGGACAGACAGGAGTCAATTCCCTGTGCATGCGAATGGCTCATTAACGTGGCGAGGCCAGCCCGCGCGTTTGTATATGGCCGCCGTCGGTGGACGTGCAGAATGGATTTATGGTGTCACTCAGCCCTGGAGGACGACTAATGAGGGTGCGCCAGGCTACCAGCGTCCGAGTGGGGTAATTCTACCCGCCATCCATCCAGCGAGGGGGGGGGGGGGGGGAGGGGTCGTGGAAGGGGTAGGGGACTGCCGTTGGAAGGAGGACACATCCCTCATTATGTGATTGTGTCTCAGGAGCTTTCTTTAATATTTTAATAAATAACATCAGCCCAACAAGAAATTAATGAATAGTATCATTAATAATGAGCCGGCACCTTGTCGCGGATAGGACGGATATTAAATCGAAGTAGCGCTCGGGAGAGCCGAGGGGGGGTGGAGTGTGTGTGTGTGGGGGGTATCTCCAGAGATTTGGGATTGTTCCGGAAGCAAACAAGGCCAGTGTATGAGGGGGCTGTCCCTCTGTGCCAACAGCTTTTACAACAGGTTGAAAGTAATAAAGGAGGATTTTCCCAGCCAAGGAGTTAAGCCGCGGGAAATCTGCTCATGTAGATCGCCGTGAGAGGCGCAGCCAAATGTGATCCTTAATTAAACTTTAATCAAGACGACGGTTTTTGCGAGATGTCGTTTAGGAAAGGGGGGAAAAAAGGTATCTTCAGCCCTTCTTGTTTCAAGCCAGCCAACCTGCGTTGCCTCGTAGTGTCCACATAAGTGCCGACTCATCAAAACCTATTTGTTTGTTTGTTTGTCATGACAAGATTTTACATTCCGCTCCACATCGGTCGTTCCGGATTCCTCCGCACCGCCCGACTCGATTTGCTCGCAGGAAGTCTTGCCCTTTTCCGACGATGCTCAAGCACTGGATGTGTCTGTAGCGGAATTAGCCCGCTCATTGCGACATAATGTGACGTGAATGTTAGCCGCTTCCATGACAGCGTTGGAAATCACAGCCCAGATGCACTTTATCACATTGAGCTGTCGCGGGCCTTTTAAGGAACATGCCAAACAACGCTCCAATCTGTTTGACTGTTGATTTTAGCTTGGCGACACCCGTTTGTGTCATTATAGCGTTCCGGAACTTGTAAGCTAACCTGTATATTAGCATCAGGGCTAAAGAACAAGAGTAACGACATGTTTTTCCCACTTTAAACGCTGATCATATACACGGGATTGATTCAAAAAAAAATTTCATTGAGACGATTACTCAGCGACGTCGGAAGCCGCGCAAATATTTGCTTATTTTCATTTAATGGCTCTGCGGCTTTGCGGCGCCTCATCGTAAAGGTAAAATACATTCATTTGCGCAGAGCAGAAATGGGGCACGTCATTTACATAATGGGGTGCATTATCTAATCTGCTACAATACAGTATGAGGTAAAGTACTTACGCTTAATCATCGAGCCGGAACCGGATTGTGTAATATTATAATGGAAATATGTATCATTGATGCTCTGCCTTTGGGAAAAGAGGATTAAGGCAATTAGCCGACACTGGTGAACAATTACTCGAAAGAAAGTCATCACGTTTTTTAAAATGGAGTCCAGGTTGATTGGCACCGGTCGTATTAAGGTACGTGTTGTGGGTTCAATTCTCGCACCTCACCAAATGTGAATATGTCTTTTAATATTTACATATTTGGAGTTTTGCATTGCGGCCCCTTTCTTCGCTGTTTGGACCATATGTCCTTACTTGCCACCAATATTGATGCATTGCCAGCTGCGTAAAAAAAATGCCATATTTCCTTCATAATAAAAAGTGGATTATCGTGAATCACAGGAAAGCGTCACCAGCTGTCTTGTAGAAATGAGGCCGAGCTGGGCAACGTGGATTTATTTATTTATTTATTTATTTATTTTTTATAATGCTAGAAGTGATGATTAATTAGTTGACACGCTTACCTCAATGCAACAGGTCGTAGTTGAACTTGTTGATTTAGTTTTGGTGCTGGATCTTCTCTCAAAGTTCGCCTCAGCACAGCAAGGCTTTGTAAACATATGTATATATATATATATATATATATATATCCATATGTTTACAAAGTTTACAAATATATATATATATATATATATATATATATATATATATATATATATATATATATATATATATCATTTTTAGGTATTTAAAATACTTAAAAATTATAGTTTGGCCACATTTTGGTCAATAATGTTTCATGATGTATTTACCGCACCGCAACGACTTTGAAGTTCGCTTCTTCAACTCAGCTGGAATGCCGAGCTGCGCCAGACAAAGACAAATTACAAGCTCGGCCATTTTCATAGCGCTCTACAGCTTTTCATCATAATGGATAAACAATGAGCAACACCGGGCTTGCGGTCGGACAAAAAAAACAACAACAACCAGCATCTCTTTCCTCGCCAAGCCGCCGTCGGAGGAATGACGAATGTGTGGCGCAGAAAGAGGCGGTCATGGTGTAAAAGTGTCGCCCCGGGGTCGGGGCGTTGACACTTAATTGTTTGTCCTGTCATGTGTCACTTTGGAGAAATTTTATATCTAACCCTTGTTAGCCCCCGCATTGCTGCTTTTAATCCCCGGCGTGGCAGCTGGCTCAGCGTTGTGCCGCCATCAAGATGTGTCAGATTACTCGGTCGGGTTCGCTCCCGTCACTGTCGTGCCCAATCGTGACGGGAGATGCTAGCGTACAGCTTTGCCTTTTAAAAGGCACGGGATCACGTTCGACTCAAGTCCGGCCGCAAAACCCGACTCAGTTTCCTCACTCTTATATCTGCTGGGTCAAACATAACCTAAACTGGGACAAATGGTCCAAAGAGGACAAACTTAATATAAGTATAATACTATATAAATATAATAATAATAATATAAAATATAAATATAATAACAATATAAAAAATATATATAATCATATAAAATATAAACAAAGACAGGCCATTACAGTAACATAAAAAAAATGTCAAATAAAAGTGTCAGATGAATGTG
Organism: Syngnathus floridae; assembly: GCF_059516105.1. Classification (NCBI taxonomy): domain Eukaryota; kingdom Metazoa; phylum Chordata; class Actinopteri; order Syngnathiformes; family Syngnathidae; genus Syngnathus; species Syngnathus floridae. The sequence continues at coordinate 11,214,622 of NC_142420.1, read as the reverse complement.
ACGTATTACCGGCATTGGTGTATGAAAAGAAAAAAAAAAGTTTGTTATATTTGTTCTGGTTCCTATTTGTCATTGCTTACAATTCCTTCCTTTTGATGTTATTTTTAATTTGAGAACTCTTTGGGAATAAAGGAATCAATACAAATGGCATTATCGGCGGGCAGCTTCATAAATCACACCTCACTCGTAATATTGCTTTTCATACCGGCGGCCGGCACGCCGAACAACACAACAGTATGAATCTTCACTTAGTTAAATTACAATTTGTATCGGAGGACAACATCCTTTATTTTTATCCAGTAGCTACGTGATGGTGACTTTTTGCTCTCCAAGCACACAAAGATACCAAATTATTGATTCCATCCTAAAGTCTGTTTGAATGTCTTAAATTCATCAACCTTCTCCGGGATCTAGCTGTTGATGCCCAATCATACCATTGGAAATCTGTAACAGGAAAGTCAAGTATATAGTTCAAGGCAATTGAGGCAAATTGCATGCATGTTTAGGAATGATTAAGTAATTAGCGTCACCCGAGGGGGGCGGCCAAACACTCTTGGGTAATTGCAATCAATTTCAGACAAACTTCAGAATGTCTGCTTCTGCTCTGCATGGAATCTATAGACAATAGTGATGAGAAGAATCAAAGCAGAAAAAGTCTCGTGAAGCTACTTCCGTGTTTGGCACCATTTTGTTTAATCATGAAGCTCAGTGAATGTGCCACGCTGAAAAAAGTTTCCTCCTGCATTCTTGGGAGGACAAAGTGAAGTGTCCGAAAAGGATAAGTAAAATGGCGGCCATCTGTTATTTCCCAATTTGTCATGTGAGTGTCAGGGATTTGCTGTCATAGAGGAAGTGGAAGCTCAAGAGCCAGTGCTGACTGAGAATTAATCAGTTCAGGTTTCGGCGGCGGCTACGGCGAACATCAAATGTCAGCCGTCGCCTCTCAACTCTTGTTGGTGATTTCTTTGAGCCCAACATCACAATAATCCCGCTCTCACTCCCAGTGAAGGTCAAAGTTGGTCAGCCAGGCAAGAAATAGCAGATGAGAGGCGGCTTCCTCCTCCCCGCGCAGCCGCTCTAAATTACGGCATTAGTGTATTGATTACGGATCGCGGTCCCCGGCAATCACTTTTACCGGCGTGACAAGATTATTTGATCCTACTTTTTCTGTATTATTATTTGTCGTCTTTGAGTTATTCTAGCAGCGCGCCAAGTGACAGCTTGAATTCGGGCAATCGAGTGGCGCAGTTAGGCGAACCAGTGAGGCACGACCAAAAGAATAAACAGGAGACGGGCCTTGAAGGAGGGGGAGACATTATCCTTGCCGGCCAAGCTGCCATCCTAAATAAAGAAAGATATCGGGCTGAACGGAGCGCTGATCAATACATTCATACAAAAGCAAGCGCGTCATTTGTTAAGTGTTGGGTGATAACCTCAGGTGGGAAACAGCAGCAGTGAGAGTGCGCCAAGGAGGGAAGAGCTCATAAATTACAGATAATCGAGTTTGCCGTGATTTGTGGGATGCGGGAGGGAATTGCGCCTTTGTCTCTCCACTGCTTGGGATAGTTTACAAAATCAGCACAGTGATATTCTAAAAGCTGAGTCATGGCAACATTTTTATTTTGTCCATAAATCGATAGCTAATCGATCAGAATTGGTGCAAAAAAATTTTTTTTTTTTTTTTATTTACATTTTTTATTATTTTTATAGTTGACCAATGTAATCGGGCCAGTTTCTAGTATTATTTCTCTCCTCAAAATCGGATTATCAAATGTGTGCAAATGATTATCCTGAAGGGTCAGTATTTTTTTGTTCTACCCAGTCTGTTTATTAAATCGTACAAATCGTCTTTTTGTGTGTGATTGAGATGTGAAGACTCATTTTTGCCAAATCATTGTTTTCTAGTGCTTCAGTTTCTTCTCTCTCAGCTTGGATGCCTTTCGGCAGTATGCTGCCTCCCACAGGTCAGTCTTGGTACTACAACAGCTATCTGGATTCACTCACAGCAGTCGTACGATGGGATTTTCAACGCAAATGTGTATGTTGAGCCATACACACAGCTCCTATTTAGCTAATGAGTCTGTTTATAGTTTGCCACACCACTAAGCAACAGTCCCTTCATCTTCGCAGTCAATAATGATAATCCCCAATCCAAACATCATCAACACAACGCCGCTCGGCATCAACGCACCCGGGAAATAATCCCGACTAAATCGGCCCAATTAGAAAAGCACGGGTGGCGGTCTGACGCAGCATGGGCGCAAAAGGCCGGCGGGACCCCCCGCCATTTTATTGGGAGGAGATACGGGCACCCCTGTCGTAATGATGGCTAAACGTGCGCTGCATTCACTTACGCTGGGAGATTGGCGAGACGGGGCGTGACCTTTGCTATATTGACCTGCTGGCTGCCTCCTGCTGGCCTCCAGCAACAACACAACAAGATAAGAAATTACACCCACGTGTGTGTGTGTGTGTGTGTGTGTTTTGCGTGTGCGTGCTGTTAAAAACCAGGGGAAAGGTTGCGACAAACACGGGTCTCACCTCACACTCCACATCCCAAATTGATTGAAATCATTTTCTCCTCCCCGATTCTTGCTTTCCCAGCGGCGCCTAAAGCGAAATGACTGCTTGTGGGGATAATTAAAATTGATGACACGGGCACGATCCGTCCGTTGCTTCATGCCAGTCCCTCCGAACACTCGACTGAATTCAAGTGTGACGCATTTAGCGACGGAGGTTTTCGTCGTTAGGAGGCAAAGGCTGCTCTGGTGACTCCCCGTTGTGCTTCGATTGGGCAGATTGAACATTACTAGCTGGTTTAAAAAAAAAATCTTGAGTCTGTGCAAGACACTGAGGGAAGGAGAGGAGGGGGCTGGCGGCATTGAGGCCCCAAACCCCCCCATCAGGATCCTTCCACAGATAAATATTGATTGTGGACAGTTTTAATTACTTCCTTAAATTGAGCAATTTTGGTTTTCCCAGTTGGCTCCGCAAGAAAATCCATGTCGCTGAGGTAGAGGGAGAAGGTTGAGCATGGCGCGCCATAAATCACTGCCGATACATAATTCATTGCGAGCATGTGAAAAGGACAAGACGAGATGCTTTAGATCATCGAAAACAGCATTCGCGCCGCTCTCGGCCGTTTGTGTGCTCAACATCTCATCTGAATGATGACGAATGATGTGCTGGCTTTTTGATCTCCCGCTTGGACCCCTTTCAAATTCTAAGGAGTGGTCACAATCCAAAGGCCATTCAGTTTTTACAGCCAGATGGAAACACTGCTATGGTGTGGCCTACTAATTCTCACCTGCCTTTCGCTCACTCATCTTCCGAGGTGGGCAAGGTTGCTGCCAATCGTTTGTTCGACAATCTTGGATTTATAGTTTTTATATAATCGCCCAATTAATCTGTAATCTGTTTTCTTGATCCAACAGTTGTCATCACTGTTATTATCCAGTACCTTGGTTTTAAAGGCCTAGAGACATCCCTTTTTTTTTCCAATTAGAACGGAATTTGATAGAATGTATAAAGAGAACGCATTTGCCGTATTGGAAATAAAAAATGGACACCGATTACTAAGAATAAAGCTGAAATTAAATGCCAATTTATCGATCGGGTTCCGCACGCAGCCATACTGGTGGCGCCATTACTGTGACGTCACAAGTTATACATCCGGATCTCAACAAACCTAAACAACATGGCAGATGATAGCGACAGATCCGTTTCTAGCGGCAATATTAGCATCATTTTATCCGATTCAGAAACCTCTTTTGACACAGAATATGATGAATCTAGCAGTTCACTTGGGCTGAGCTGAGCACGTTTTCTGAATTGTGCCTCTCCCGTCACTCTGGTTAGGTTGGCATAGTAAAAAGTGCTCTTGGGGGCTTTAGAGTGCCGAGTTGATCTCGGCACATGAAGAAATGACCACCTGCAACGTTTGGTTTAGGTTTTATAAGCATTTTTAATTTTGTTGCTTAAATCGCATTTTCTCGACGAGCTGAGCACGTTTTCTGAGATGTGCCTCTCCCGTCACTCTGGTTAGGTTGGCATAGTAAAAGGTTCTCTAGGGGGCTTTAGAGTGCCGAGTTGACCACGGCGCATGAAGAAATGACCATCTGCAGTGTTTGGTTTAGGTTTAAATCGCATTTTTAATTTTATTGCTTAAATCACATTTTCTCGACGAGCTGAGCACGTTTTCTGATTTGTGCCCCTCCCGTCACTCTGGTTAGGTTGGGATAGAAAAAAGTGCTCTTGGGGGCTTTAGAGTGCCGAGTTGACCACGACACATGAAGAAATGACCACCCGCAACGTTTGGTTTAGTTTTTTTGCGCTTTATTAATTTTATTGCTTAAATCACATTTGCTCGACGAGCTGAGCACGTTTTCTGAATTGTGCCTCTCCCGTCACTGTGGTTAGGTTGGCATAGTAAAAAGTTCTCAGGGGGCTTTAGAGTGCCGAGTTGACCACTGCGCATGAAGAAATGAACATCTGCAGCGTTTGGTTTAGGTTTTAGGCGCATTTTTAATTTTATTGCTTAAATCGCATTTTTTCGACGAGCTGAGCACGTTTTCTGAATTGTGCCCCTCCCGTCACGCTTCGACAGACAAGACAGAGTTCACAACGCACATACAAGTAAACAACACAGGAAAAATAAAACAAGAAGTCAACATCAATGAACAAAAAGAGTGATAGCACGCTAGCCGCTCCCGATGCACAGCAGAGTCCGGAAAGATGACAGTCAACCAGGCCACTGTGAACATGAGCACACAGCAGGCAGGCATTGTCCGGTTCGTGGATCCTATCAGGCGAACGCAACCCATCTTGTCGCCCCGCGAACGAACGTACGCCAGGAGAATGGAAGGCACGGCTGGGCGAGCTGGGTTGGCCGCAAGCCTGGCCCGACGTCTCCGCGCTGGCCCCTCTTCTCTTTTTGTTCACATTCACCGAAGCTAAACGCGTACAACTTGAGACGTCATGAGACGTCACTTCCGGCTGGCGGCTCAGTGCAGTCAAACTCGTCTGCGCGGCAAATTTAAATTATATTTTTCTGAGCAACAGCTTCCTTTTCGTTGTTTCGATCGTCAATTTATATTTATAAACCCATAAGCTAACTAAAACCGATTTATACATATACCGGTGTCTCTGGGCCTTTAACTTACAACGTGAACCTGTAGATGGCGTCCAGTCCTTTCTTACGTCCCCGCCCCCCTCCCCTTTTGAGAGCCTCGTTCTCCATATCACCAAATAGAATGCTCGCTGCAATTGCACAATTCCGAGCAAGGCATCATCGACAGGACCTTGACGTTGACCTGCGCACGGAGGCGTGCGAGAAAGGATTGTTACACTCTGTTTATCAGAGATGCCACCAACAATTGGAGTTTTTTTTTCTTTTTTTTACAGTGTAGGTAGCTAAAGCGCTGACCTTAATCCTGAAGGCTTGTGCTGTTATAAGCAGAGATGCGTGTGGTCAGCTGGCCGTTTGCGGGTCGCTAACGCAATGCATACAGAGTGAGACATTAAATGTAGATAGATGCTCCCATTGCATCAGCCTCGCACGGGATTCGGGTGCTTCCATGGAGATGCGTCAGGAATAAACCAGTGCAAGCACGAGAGCTTGGTTTAATGTTTAATTTTTTTTTTTTTGCATAGCTTTGTCTTATGACAATGCTAAGAAACAAAGCAAAACACCGTATACAAGCTCACAACAAGCATCTGGGTCAAGATGTCTTAACCCTTTGACCAGCAGATGTTTGAGCACCAATGATGGCGTTTTGCTCTGATCGACCAATCAGAGGACAGAAAAATGCTGATGTCACTGAGGAGGAATTAAAATCTCTTTGGGGGATGAAACAAAATCTTGTTTGTCTCCCGGCACTTTTGATTTTCTTGCTGATACGTGTGTGTATGTGATGTGACTAACAGTGGGCAGATTAGACTGACATGGCAACACGGTAGAGGCTGAAATCTGATTGGACAAAAAATAAAATCTAGTCAACATACAAATAATCAGTATGGAGAAGCTACACAATCAAAAGAAAACACTTTTAGTAATAGGGTAACATGACTAACAAATATTAAATATTTAAAAAAATATGTATGTAAAATAAATATTGCAATATTTCGGGGGAAGGAAATTGTAAAAAAAATTGTTCAGCCCTCGTGTGAACACTTTTTAAACACAGTGGACTGAATCGTTTGTCATATTGGTAAGCAGCCTGCGATTATGTCGTCTTCTCATGCTGCAGACTGACAAGCCCGAGTCGGGGGGGGGGGGGGGGGGGGGGCACTTGACAAGCCCCTCGTTCTGAGGGCTAATGGATGATTGGTGGCTGGATAGGAGGCCTCACTTCTCCCTTTTATCCCGGCTTGCGTTTGACCCGGAGAGCCGGCGGTAATGGGCCCGGCGGAGGGGTAATCATTTCACTCCCGATAAGTTGGAACACCTTGTTTTTTTAACGGAGGGAGCTCCCGTGGCCTCCGCTTGGTTTATCGCCCCCTCCCTTGGGTAAAAAAAAAAACCCTTCAAGAGGTTTGGCTCCTTTCTTGGAGCTCAAAGGCTCCATCAGCTCGGGCTCCCTCGCTCGCCTTTCATGTGCACATAAGCCGCTGAAAGAGGCGCAAAAAATAAATAAACCCACTTCTATCTCTCAAATTTTGATCTTATGAATTAGATTGGGCCACTTTAAAAAACACACAATTTGTTATTTTCTCCTCTTTCTGCCGCAATATCCGTGCTGATAAATGTGCGGGATTGACGGGCCGGGCTTGTGCGCTCGTGATAAGGTGACAGTCACCTGAAGTGGCCGAGAACTTTCATGTCAGCCACTGTGGAAATTGTTTGGCCTTTTTTCGCTTGAGGAAAATCCCCCATGTTTTGCTTGATTACATTTTGTTATGGTCCCCTCCCTTACACACACACACACACACACACACACACACACACACACACACACACACACACACACACACTCACAAGTTCTTAAACCTGGCCAGATTACTGTTTAATAGGGATGATATTGTGTCGGCTTTATTGGCCATTTGCAGCTGCACCGCTGCTTCATTTAATAGCTGCGTCGGTTGTTAAAAGGATTACACAGCTGCCGCACGGCTGTGTACAGTGAGCCTACGTGGTCAAAAAAAAAAAAAAAAGCTTGAAATGGGATGGGAGGGAAAAATCATACGGTCAGGTTGTTATCAGAAATGCAAAAAATTCACCTGCCACATTCAAATTACATCCCCCCCCTCGCCCACCTCCATTTTGTGATGTGACGCTGATTATTTCCCATTCCATATCTGAGTGACCTTTAGAAGGCCAGCGGCACAGCCCAGAATTGATTAAGTACAATTGATCCCCATGCATTCAAAGGATATTAATTAGAGATGGAAAACAAGGGAATGAACACAAATAGCTCTTAGCTTAAGCATGATAACAAATAAAACATGCGGCTGGATTGCGGCAAGTCCCATCAAACATTTACCATTCAAGACACTCTGAAACTGTGAAAGTGTGCTCAAAATATCAATATAAAAAAAAATAAGTACCATAAATGTCATTACCAATACCAAAATAGCACACACCCTTGTTGTCAGGCAGAAACCTCATGTGTCCAAATATGGTCAATTCCTATTTTCTCCTTTAACAGATCAATACTGTTGCTCTGTCTGTTGTTATTTTCATTTATCATTATTACCCAATTTAAAGTGTCGTACAAGACTTTTGCAATATCAATACGCCCCCTCCTTTATGATGCCATGGCACAAATAAAAATCGGAATCATCATTTGAATAGAAAAAATCCATTTGTCCCGCCCAATCAAATTTGACGAACCCTCTCTGCAAAAACAAGGCAGATCTATGTGATGAATATGCTCCCTTTTTTTCCAATCATCGTCTCCCCTTGAAAGAACAGATCAACGGGACACGCTCCAGCTGGCGATCAATAGCGGGCCAGAATGGCGGGACGACGCCACACGCGTTGCTCCGACAACGGCCGCTAATGCGCGGCCAAGCTAACGGCCGTTAAGCACACAAGCCGCGGCCTATGAACCAGCCGGCCCCCCGCACGCACTGTCGGTTAAACATTCCGGGGAGGGACGCATTCCGTTCCGACATGACCGTCCACAAGGGCTGAGAAGCCTTTCCGGCGTTATTGCTGTGAAAATTGGCAGCGGGAGAAGGAGGGACATGAGGGATGCTCTGGAGTGCTAACCTATCCCTCTCGGCCCCCCCCGGGAGCCACTTGGCCAGCTCTCATCCACATAATTATAATAAATTTGACATTTCATAGATAATATTGATTTCTTTATTTTAGCATTTCACCATAGGTGACAGTCCGGTGTCAAGAATGAAATTTCTATTGATCTTCCGTGCATTAATCCCTCATGTGTATGTGATCATTTTTATAAGACCTTTTACTGCACATAAATCAATATTTCATATTTTCAGCCACGCCAGAGGAGATGTCATATTTGTAAACTGCGTCTTGACACTAGCAATTCCTTTCTTGTTCGGCTGCAACTGTGCAAGACCAGTCAATTTGGGGTTGGCGGGGGCGCAGACGCAGGGAAGGGTGAAAGGGGGTCAAGGGGGGGTCTGCGTCTGGGCTGGCAATGTGTTCTGCAGCGCTGATGATGAAATATCATCTTTTGAATTCATTTGCCCTCCACGTGACGCCGTGGAGCCCAAATGAAAATGAACAGGCAAATCATTCAGATTGATCGGCTGAGCAATTTATAAAAGGTATCGAACATGTTGTCCAAGCAGCCTGTTCATTTCCTTAATTTATACTTTAAATGTTCATCAATTGGGCAAAGGGGTGGGCCCCACTTGAACTTGAACTGCGCTTTCATCATAAATGGAAGACAGATGAAGTGGAGCCTACTTTATTGTGTGTAGAGATTGAGAGTGGCGGTGGCCTACCTAAATTATGGACAGGGGGGCATCATTTTTCATCAGCACTAGGGGGGGCACATAATATCACACACCTCCTAACCAGTTGAATGACAAACATATGGACAATAAAAGTGCAAAATATTGTTATGTATATATATATATTTTTTTTTTCAAGCAAATGACAAAATAACCCAAACCCTGTGAATAGAAATGACCATTCAAGGAAGTGCTGAGTAAGAAACCAAAATTAAGTCCAAGAAGTCATTTTCAAAGCTATTATTGAGGAACCGTTTGTCCTAGATATCATTTGAAAATTGGCGGCTCAATTGTTTATTGTTGGTAACCTGAGCCCCGAGCAACCGTGATGTCATTTTCAGTCGACAGTAAGAGACAAAATGTCCGCCCTACGTACTTGAAATAGACAGTTTTGCTGGAGGTTTTTTTTTTTTGAACGAGTCAAATGTAGTGTGTGTATTGAAAAAATTTTTAGCCTAAATAATCTTGTACACACTTTAGGAACCACTGACCCGAGTCCTATTTAAAATCGTCTTTGACGTCAAGGTGGGAACTTCCCAGCAAAGGATTCGATTCGTTCCCGGGCAGAGAATTTCAATAAGATTTGGGCATCGGGTGCATATAACATGACAATAGGCATGGAGGATGCGCACACGCACGCACGCACGCCATTGCCGCTGTTTGGTGAAAAATATGAGCGGCTGAACGGTGCAGACACCTGACCTTTTCCGGCTCTCCCTTAACATGTCCCTTCCATGCAATCAGTTGGCGAACGGCGCACAAGAAAGGCCAGTCCATTAAGAGAATATGCTAATTTTGCCATCTGCTCCTAATTGATGCCATTTTACCAAGTAAACAAGACTTCTGTCTACAAGGGATGTGTTTCTGCCAGTTAAGGATATGTCAGATCAGCTTTTTCCTGTAATTTTCTCTCTGAGAGCTATTGCTGTGCCATTATTGCAAATTATAAGGCTCTTCGCTTAAAGAGGGATGCTTTCCCGGCTCCGTGCGTGCGTGCACGTGTGTGTGTGTGTGTGCGTGTGTGCGTGCGTGCGTGCGTGCATGCGTGCGTGCGTGTGTGTGTGCAAGCGTGCGTGCGTGCACGTGTGTGTGTGTGTTCTTTTCTTCCTTTCTTCCTTTCTAAGAAAATAATAATGTTGGATGTCTTTGCAATAGATTTCAGCTTTTAATAATTGTTTCAATATAGATGTTTTTATTTTACATCCTATGAAAAATTGCCTTTATATATATATATATATATTGTACATGTAATATACGTATATGAAAAATGATATATTTTATTGATTATATAAATATATATTATATTTATTTTGTCACTTTTATTTATTTCTTAAAGTAGATGTTTTGTCTACTTAAAAAAAAGGAATCTGGATTCAAATGACTTTATTTAGTGCAACCATTTGACGAAATAAATCACCACCCGATTTTTTTCAGTGTATGGGACATTGCATCAAATTAGTGCGATTTGTGTCCCCAGGAAATAACTTTTTTTAAACCCAGTTCCATGGTCCCTCGCTATTCATTCATTACAAGAAAAATCTCAATGTTTATTCGTCCATTGAATATATCAAATGCAATTTGTTGCTGTCAAAGGATTAAAATCCCTTTTTTTTCCCTCCTTCCTTTCAGCCAGTTACTGGCAATTTTTCACAGGAGTGAAAAGCTGTCAGCGTCAGAGTGTTTGAGGCCGCTGACAGATGGCCGAGCAAAGTGTGAGTGAGTGGCCCGACGCAGCCGAGCTTTGTCAGCGACGTCAACGCCACTCTGGCAGCTAACACAACATTGTCCCGCACACTCGGCCTGAACGCGGCGCAGCCTGTCGACGAGGCGTGATGTGTTATCTGGGCGCCCTCCATCCCATCCTTCAGTCCTTAGCGGGCAGCCGTGAGTGAAGCTCTATGAGGAGCCCGGATGCGCTCACTCGCTCGCTTGCCCAGATTCATCTTCCCTGTCAGCTGTGTAATGCCATATGAGCCGACTCCTCCATTCAAGTAATGCTGATGAATCTGCTGTCCACATGCCTTTTTGCTCCACTTTACAGTACTAGAAGGGGGGTGGGATCGGAGACCCTTCACCGTAAACCTTCGGCTCAGGCCACGAGCCAGCATTTTTCTCCCTCTGCAAAATTGCTCTTTGGCGATCCAAGTGAAGCTTGAGGAAAAGGAGGGAGATGGGAAAGCCAGCAAAAAATGTGTGATAAAGTAAGTAAATCATAATTTTCATACACATTTTCTGATAAAAGTTATATATAAAAGTATATAAAAAAAATAAAAGGTAATGTAAATTGGATTAGCCGCGCCCCGCCCCGCCATTCGGCGTTTCGTTTCGTTCTCGGCCAGAATACGGGAACCACGGACTTAGCAAAAGATGTCAGATCATAAGAGGACATCGGTATCAAATGAACAGGTAGCAATAGGGTTACCAAAGCGCAAATTCCGGAGCTGTTGAAAGGCAACCTATCATAAAGTTTGTTACTATTACACCAAAACCAAACATCACTACATTTTTTTTAATTAAAATTTTTTGGGCAAAATTTGTTTTTTGTGTTCAAATTTATGTTTTGTTGTTACGTTGATTCCCATAAACTATAATTTTGGAAATCTACATTTCAAGGTGCTGAGGTGAGCCGCTTTAATTGGTCAGCACAAAAGGTCAGCTGTGTTCACGCCCACAACAGCGCAAACTGCCCTTTCCCCCCCAAAGAGCACTTCTGAAATGTCCTACATCAGGTACAACCCAGATATGGAAATGAATTATTATAAAAATGCAAATTGCAATATGCATCCATGGCCATGTCTTGTGAGAATTCCCTCAAATTCTCTAGTTGCATCACCCCCTCCCCTCCCGATCCAGGCTGTGAGTGGCACTCGGTGTTAAAGTGTCTCTCAAGCAAAGGCTTGTTTAAAAGGCGCGAGCGAGCGAGCTGGCAGCAGCGTTGGCTGTCGAAACGCCGCCCGGCCAGTGACTGACAGCGACAGCAAAGCAACAACACGCCGCTGTTTTCTTTTTCCAGCACTCGGCAGCCTTGAACAAAGCAAGCCGAGCGAGCGCGCGTCAAAACTTTTTCCACCTGATCGTCACCCGCAATCGCCTCAAAGCTCAGCGCGCCGTCTCACGGTTGTGCCTATCGGTGCGTACCTAAAATGACGCTCTTCTAAAGCAAAACAAAGTTCTCGTCGATGATTTATTATGACTTGTTTGGAGAGTGACCTTTCTAAATCCAATCTTTATATTTATAAATTGTGCTCTGCCCAAACCCAAGTCATCAAGGAGCAAAATAAGCCATTGTAAAATGTTGCAAAAGCTTCACAAGGCCAAATTAACAATCTGTGCCGTTTGACTCAATTCAATTGAAGGCACATCTTCCTATTTGGCGATGCACTTAGGAATGACAAAGAGCGTAAGTAAATATTGATTTTTCTCGTGGGACGTAACCAGGTAAACAACGTGTATCTGCATGTATTTGCCGGGCAAATTGAATCAAAATACACATATGGCATCCAGGGTCTCGGACCACCCACGCCAATTGAATTTGTCACTCAAGAATTCGGTTAAAGAGTCAAAAGACCTTTGCTCCGCCGCTGGACAAAACCATCCTCATGTCCTAATGCCCCTCTTGGCTTTCTCATTGCGGGAAATATTTCATTTCATATTTCAGCTCGACGGCGGCCCAGTCACCATTTGCCGATGCGATTAACTGGCGACCAGTACGGGATGGCATGGCGGCCCAATGAAAGCCAACAATCGGTCGTCTGAAACCACGCCAGTAATGCTAGCGGATTAATAGCCGTTAATTGATGCTCACTAGAACCAGCCCCTCGTTCACAAAAGCCTTTGTTATCCACCTTTAGGGCACGTCATGAGGCGGTTGCCGTGACTTTCCCCTTGCGACCGCTCCCTGTCAGTCGGGCCGCGACGGACAAGCGCAGTGGGACCCACATTAATTGGATCAACTTGGGATGGTAAGTACCCACGCGTGTGCGTGTCAATGACACGCCAGAACAAGAAGACGGCCTGACACCGGGAGGGAGACAAGACACACCGGACCCAAGTGCCCCCTCACGAGACCCCCGCCTGCCCCGCAACATGGACACCCCACCCCCTCAGCCTCCCACGCTGGAATGCAACACGGTGTTCGTGTCGCTCTCCATCCGTGTGGGATGGAAAATCTGTTTCGATATTGTCATGAGCGTTCTGATTGGCTGTGAGACATCACCTGGTTGATTGCTTCTTTGTGCAGACTGCAAAATAAGATGGGGCTTAGATTTGAGTTTAATCAATCCCGGCCTTGTTGGTAAACTCGACGCAGCTAGCAAGCTACGTGTTTATCAGCGCTGACGCAATGGAGCTGCCGAGCGGAATAAAAACGGGCAGCAACTCGACGACGTCTGCGTACCTTGCAATCATTTTGCTCTGGTGGCAGCTGCGCTTCCTCCTCATCTGGCAGATCTCACCTTTGGCATTTGTCTTCCTTCCCCGTGCAACCCGCCCCTCCACCCCACCACCAAGCATCCTGACACACTTCACATCTTTTCTTTAGCGGGATAAATGAAGATGGAGAGCAAAGCGCCGTGGAGCTTTGATTCATGGACGTCGGGAGTTTTGTGGCTTTTCCCGCCTGCCTGCCCGCTCACCTGACAACAAGCCAGCGCCATCAAAAGCGTCAGGAATTGCTGATTATCGCACTAAATATTGATCTCTCGTGTGTCAAAATTCCACCGGCACACTTTAATTAGAATCCCTGCCCCTCCCTTTCTGGCGCCATACAGGAAGTGGCGGAATATATTAAGGCCCTTGAGGAGCGCACGGCTTGGAGGGGGATAATTGTGACCTCTTGTCTTGCCTCCTCCCTGGCGGCTTTGGAGACGACTCCCGACTGTCTGTCTAATGTGGCCAGCCTTTTGTGATAATGGGACTTATTTCCCTCGTCTGATGGCGGTGTGATGGCCACGGCAGCCTCGGCCGTCGTGCTCATGCGCAGCCACGCTTCTTCCGGAGGTCGGCGAGAGCCATTTCGGCCGTCTAGTACGGAAAACAAAAGAGCCGCAAAACCCTTCTTTAAAAGAAAAAAAAAACGTTTGATTTATGAAAATAATAAAAATAAGAATTTTTGGCTTGGAGGTTGTCGAGCAGGCTTGACTAGTTGAGGTGCAAGCCAAGTGCCACGAGGTGCCTTTTTCTATTTGGTAGTTTCATGCTACGCCGCACCGGCCGCTGACCTGCACTCGCCACCGGGGGAGCCGTGCACTCAAAGGACGGCTGGAAATTAACACGCAGAAAAACAGCTGTGACATCATTGAGTGAGTATGAATTCATGGGCCTATCGCCCAGTAATGAAAAATAAATTAATTAAAAATATAAAACGTTATTTCTGCCGGCTTAGATTTTCAAATCAGGGTTAGGGTTTTGAAGTAGGGTTAGAAACTAGGGTTAGGGTTTTGAAGTAGGGTTTCAATCTAGGGTTAGAGTTTTGAATTAGGGTTCCAAACTAGGGTTAGATTTTCATAGTAGGGTTCTTTGATCAGAAACTATTATCGCATTTTTTTTGTGCATTTTCTATTGAAATAAAATCAAATGTGCTCTTCTCATGCATGCGATTTATTTTTCTTTTCCAGCGAGAATCCAATCGGATGGCCCGCAATGCAGTGCATGCAATATTCATGGCTGATCCATTGACTGCTATTCAAGCGGGAACTATTTGAAGAGGGAAAGTTCATGTGCATTTTTGATGGATTGTGCATGTCTTGGCCTACTCGATATGGATGGAGAGCTTGTTTGAAGGTCACTGATTCTCTTCACTCAGACACTCCTGCTGCTTTTTTTTTTTTTTTGAGAAGACGAGCTCCACTCTTCACTCCATATTTCTCGAGTGCTTCTAGGATGACGAGCTTGGCTGACCTTGAGTCCTGGTGGAGATGAATCTCTTTCACTCGGAGAACTCTCTGTCAACCAACGAGGAGAACGACCTTCTTCCTCCGCCAGGTTTTCTTTTATTTTTTTTTACCCCTCCCCAATCCACTTTCCTGCTTCCAACACTCGCAGGTTGTTGATCTTTTCAAGTGCATGGCCTTTAATATCCTTCTTCACTTGACCAAAGTGTTTGATGTCTTCATTTGTTTTATTATTCTTAAAATATTTTTAACACGTAAATGCGCTTTGTAAACTTTGATCAACTATAGCAACACACTGCATGCACGAACTGGCTTGAATTTACATCTGTGTGTCGGTTCAGTGGCACGCTGACCTTGAAGGAACCCGACACTGCCTCTCCTGTAGGTGGCTCGGCTTTGTTAAATCCCCTCAACTTGGCGTTGTACACGCCAGCCGCCACTTTGGCTTGGCGCTGAGGCAGTGCGAAGATGAAAAGACGAAGGAAGACAAGTAAACAAGTGCGGCGACCTTGCAAATGTGGCCGACAGCACCGGTGTATTTTCAAGCTTGTTTACCTTCTAGTGTGTCTGCAAAAGTGGCAAACTTGTTGACTTTGACAGCCAACAACAAAATGAATTCAAACAAGTTCTCATTCTTGGAAACTGTTTTTTATTTCATGCGATAGTGTGAGAATGAAGTGCAAAAAGACTACTGCAGCTTGCTTAGCTATGAAGTTCTTCTTTGTGATTGTGATCTGTTTTTATTATACTGCCCCCAGGTGGCCAAGGCGTGCACACCAGAAGGAGCAACGCAATGTCCATTCAGATGTGTGACAAAAAACATTTCTTTATTTTTTTTATTTTGTCATTACTGTATGTTTTGATGATAAATAATTTAATAATACTCAACCATTCTTTAAAACAAATTGTTGTTGTATAAGGCAGCTTTCCACACAACACATGATTTGTCTGCGAGACATCACATGCACATGGCTGTGTTTAATATGTTCCACTTACAAAGTGTAACAGCCACTGAGGGCGTATTGCGGCGAGCGCGCATGCGAGCGTGCATGCGAGCGTGTTGACATTTTCCTCTGTTGCATCATGGCGCAGGAATGCTAGGCGGCACCACTATCAGAATCAGGTCGCATCTGTGGGAGCCTTCTATCTACCTATCTACCATCTATCTAGCTCTCATCTATCTATCTATTCATCATCCATCTATCTGTCCGTGTAGCTAACCAGCTTGCTATATATATAGCTAGCTAGCTAGCTAGCTACAGTACCTATCTAATCTAGCTAGCTAGCCAAAGATCAAATATCGTTGCCCAGTGTGCTGTGAAGTGATTAAATAAGGATAAAGCCGGCCAACGTGTGTCATTTAAAGCAGATTAATGTTACGTTTGCTTGTCAGCAACCTCGAGGTCGGCCCCGGGGAACGAACGCATCATTTGACGTCCCGCGATTCGCTGCTTCCTGAGCCACCGGCCCCTACCCGCTATTTTTCGCCACTTAGGGAACACGCACCGTGCGTCCTTCTTAATATGTCCTCTATTACTATCAGGCATTTAAGCCTGTTTCTCCCCCCCCCCTTTCTCGCTCCACTGAGCACTGAGCACTGGCTTCATTAAAACTAATTGAATCGGAAACATGTCTGCCCAAGGAAACATTAACTCTTTCCATATAGGACATTTCCGATTCCGTTTCGTCAATAAGGTCAAAGGAGCGAGCCCACGTGTTCAATATTGATAGACGCTCAAATTGAAGGCCCGTTGAAGCAAGTCACACGGCAGCATCCATCACTGCTGAATGTATCGTGTGCTTTTGGGATGCTTTGATGCTCGTTGGGGAATTGGCCTGTCCAAATGCTCAGAAACACAAGGAGAGTGATGGCAGTAGTGTCGCAATACTCCCGACCCGGTAAAAATAACCAAGTAAAGGTTGACCATGTATCTTAAGGCCTCTTTTTCTACAAACCTAGAGTTTGGTTTTAAAGATAATAGTCCGCAATCAATTTTCACTGTAGCCCATGGCAGGGATTGAATCAACATCGCCCAAGTACAAGTGCAAGGTACTAACCATTGAAGCCTTTACTAACTCAAACAAGGTAACTAGCACATTGATGTGCAAGAGTTAGGGTTTTAATTGAAAGTAAAACGTTTTATGACAAACACTCAAGTAAAGTACAGATGCAAAAAAAAGTATAGTTACAAAGTCTTGGTTACTTCCCAGCAGTGCTTGCAACAATGATTTGACAGCGTCCATCTGCAATAAGCGCAGACAAGCGCAGCTGCGTAATGCCAAGTAAATATGTATGAGCT